>NW_027506900.1:267500-567500 GCF_052324685.1 Brachyhypopomus gauderio
AACGGGCCGGCTGCCCACCTGGAGCCCCTGCTGTCGGACCCCACCGCTCCGGTCTCCGCCTCCTCGTCCTGCTCGGACCTGTCCGGCACCGCCCCCGCCGCACAGCCCTGCCCCCGCCCCAACAAGACCTTCACCGGCCTCCGCCTCTTCGGCAGAAAGTAAGTGTGTTTTGTGTAGATATGTGGGTCATTTTGAGGGCACTAATAATTGAAACCTCACCCTGTTGCAACGTTGAGACGCCACAGACGGGTGCTGTGCTTTCGCAAGAGCTGCACTATGGCTGTCAGTGTCCTTTACAGTTTTGTTTCCCAGAAACTTGTTTTGAGCCCAACTGTCAGTTGTTTACTGTACCTGTAAACCAGTACTTCAGTTCATCTCCAGTTCATTAAAAAGCTTCATAAAAGCTGGCAGGATGCTTATTTTAAATAGCAAATGATTGTGTTTAGTCCCTCCAGACTGCTGAATTTTGCTAGAACGCACCGTTTGTTATGAAAGTAGACATGTTTCCTTTAGACCTGGGCTGTATTAGTATGTCAGCAGCATTTTCCCTGACTGTTGGTGTGCTGTCACATTCCAACACCACACAGCACTGCTGTGGCATCCTGGCCTAACCTCAGTTGGGATATTTTTAAAATGTGCAAGTTCAGACTTCATCAGGCAACTTATATTAATCCAACAATCTCTAGTGATTCTCTAAAAATGGGGGCCTTAATGGATGGGTAAAGCAATTAATTAACATCTATAATTGTCGGTCCTGTCGGGACTGTGGTCACACCCACGTGTGCACTAGTGACCTTGTGCTTTCCGAAATGACCCAAGAACTAAAGGTAGATTTGGATTTTATGTTAAGTGAGAATGTATACTGTGTTGGAGCTATTCAAATCAGATTTTTAACCTTTACTGAATTGTTTCAGTAATGTGTTATGGGAAGTTTTTTTTATAGCATGCATATTAATGTGTAATATGGTAGTGTAAGAATATAGGATGAGATGGTAAAACTGAATAAAATAGGAAGTCAGAAAGTGAGGCATCATTTTATTCCTGTTATGGTTTCACATAATCTCATTTGAGTAACTACCGCATTGTACTACTGCAATTTCTGCTTGTCACACTGTGCATGTGTGTGCGTGTTTGAGGAGGAATGAAACGGTACAATCCAAAATCCAGTGTGTGCTGGAATGTTTTGGACATGCAGTGATTGGACATTCAGTTGTCCTTCATTTATCCCACGGTGACGTCAGAGCAGCGCTGGCCGCTTGCCTGCGTGTGGAGTCACCACTGGTATGTGGAAGGTTTGAGGGTTTGTGTGGTTGACTTGGAAGGAAACATGAAATCTGGATCATGGAATCAAATGCAGTTGTGAGAACATTTTGTGAACCCTTTGGAAGTATCTGGATTTCTAAATGCCTCCAAAAATATGTTTCGAGTCATGATAATTAAATAAAGGCATTTTTATTTAACAAACAAATAACATTGCACATTGCCTAATTTATAATATCAGACAATGTAATTAATAAAACTACATTAAGCTTTACATAAAAAAAAACTTGGAATGATTATGTATTAAATGCCCTCAGCACTGCGGGGTCATTAGGAGGGATTTTGACTCACTCCTCTATGCAGAACTGTATAAGTCCTTGTCTGTCTGGCATACTCTGCCTGAATGGCCCTGCTTCATATGACGACTCTCTGTTTAAATTACTCGGACGTCACGACTCGGCCTATCTAAAGTACAGAATTTCTTCTGTTCTTCTGTTTTCGTCTGCACTGCTGGGGATTTACTGCTGTCTTTTGAATCATTGTCATGACGCACGACTCTGGGGTTTTAGATTATGGACAGATGGCCCGACATTCGATTGTAGAATTGCCTGATACAGGTTTGAAACTCATTGGTCCCTCATTACTGTCTGGGCCCTCAGGGGACAGAACAACCGCACACCAACCGCACATATATTCTATTCCCCACGCTTCACAGTTGGTAAAAGAGTTTGATGTTGCAGTGTTTTATCATAACATGCTGTACATTTTACCAAAATGTTCAGCTGTGGTCATTTCTATCCATTTTAGGTGCTATTTATGCAGCAAACTGAAATTTGAGGAGGAATGATTTTCCAAGGGTTTACAATTTTTTCTCACACATTGTTTTACACTGAATGATGATTTTGAGTGTTATTAGATTGTGGTGGAGCTTTCCTGATGCCCAATGCTTCAAAAAGACACTGTATTATTTTAGTAAACATCACTATATTCTAAAACCAAGATCGCACCCATTATATATGTGTGTGCGTGTGTGTGCGTGTGTGCGCGTGCGTGTGTGTGCGTGCGTGTGTATGTGCGTGTGTTCTTGTGTATCTATGTGTGCATCTGTATGTGCGTGTACACGTGTTTCACCTGTTCTGCAGAGAGGTGAGGCACCTGTCTTGGCGCTTGGTCATGTGTGTTCCCCGACGAGTGTAATCTGATAATGTCACCCACGCCACAGGCACCCGTGCTGAGCTTTGAGGAGAGCAGTGCAGCGGTGGGGGTGGGTGTGGTGGGCGGGGGGTGTTACGGACTGGTTGTGATGCGCTGTGGGCCACACACGTCTTCTTCTCCTCCTCTCCTCCTAAATCAGCTCTCAGAGGAAGAGCTTCATCTTAGATACCTTCAGCCATAACACTGGGACAATTCACATTGGTCCCTTCAACCTGCTCCTTCTCTCAAACACACATGTTCAGATATACACACAAACATCAATCATCAGCTACAAGTCCACAATTTCATGGTTTCACTTTCCCCATCAATACCTAAATACAGAGTGAGAGCGATTTTGCCTGTTGGCTGTACCACACACATCTCCCTCTCTCCTTCTTCTCCTGATGGTTGTACCACACACATCTCCCTCTCTCCTTCTTCTCCTGATGGTTGTACCACACACATCTCCCTCTCTCCTTCTTCTCCTGATGGTTGTACCACACACATCTCCCTCTCTCCTTCTTCTCCTGTTGGCTGTACCACACACATCTCCCTCTCTCCTTCTTCTCCTGATGGTTGTACCACACGCATCTCCCTCTCTCCTTCTTCTCCTGATGGTTGTACCACACACATCTCCCTCTCTCCTTCTTCTCCTGATGGTTGTACCACACACATCTCCCTCTCTCCTTCTTCTCCTGATGGTTGTACCACACACATCTCCCTCTCTCCTTCTTCTCCTGATGGTTGTACCACTCACATCTCCCTCTCTCCTTCTTCTCCTGATGGTTGTACCACTCACATCTCCCTCTCTCCTTCTTCTCCTGATGGGTGTACCACACACATCTCCCTCTCTCCTTCTTCTCCTGATGGTTGTACCACACACATCTCCCTCTCTCCTTCTTCTCCTGATGGTTGTACCACACACATCTCCCTCTCTCCTTCTTCTCCTGTTGGCTGTACCACACACATCTCCCTCTCTCCTTCTTCTCCTGATGGTTGTACCACACACATCTCCCTCTCTCCTTCTTCTCCTGATGGTTGTACCACACACATCTCCCTCTCTCCTTCTTCTCCTGATGGTTGTACCACACACATCTCCCTCTCTCCTTCTTCTCCTGATGGTTGTACCACACACATCTCCCTCTCTCCTTCTTCTCCTGTTGGCTGTACCACACACATCTCCCTCTCTCCTTCTTCTCCTGTTGGCTGTACCACACGCATCTCCCTCTCTCCTTCTTCTCATGATGGTTGTACCACACGCATCTCCCTCTCTCCTTCTTCTCCTGATGGTTGTACCACACACATCTCCCTCTCTCCTTCTTCTCCTGATGGTTGTACCACACACATCTCCCTCTCTCCTTCTTCTCATGATGGTTGTACCACACACATCTCCCTCTCTCCTTCTTCTCCTGATGGTTGTACCACACACATCTCCCTCTCTCCTTCTTCTCCTGATGGTTGTACCACACACATCTCCCTCTCTCCTTCTTCTCCTGATGGTTGTACCACACACATCTCCCTCTCTCCTTCTTCTCCTGATGGTTGTACCACTCACATCTCCCTCTCTCCTTCTTCTCCTGATGGTTGTACCACTCACATCTCCCTCTCTCCTTCTTCTCCTGATGGGTGTACCACACACATCTCCCTCTCTCCTTCTTCTCCTGATGGTTGTACCACTCACATCTCCCTCTCTCCTTCTTCTCCTGATGGTTGTACCACACACATCTCCCTCTCTCCTTCTTCTCATGATGGTTGTACCACACACATCTCCCTCTCTCCTTCTTCTCATGATGGTTGTACCACACGCATCTCCCTCTCTCCTTCTTCTCCTGATGGTTGTACCACACACATCTCCCTCTCTCCTTCTTCTCCTGATGGTTGTACCACACACATCTCCCTCTCTCCTTCTTCTCCTGATGGTTGTACCACACACATCTCCCTCTCTCCTTCTTCTCCTGATGGTTGTACCACACACATCTCCCTCTCTTCTCCAACTCCTTCTGTATATTGATCAAAATCAGAATATCTGGCTAGTAAAGAGAGAAAATTAGCTTGAAAGAGACAGAGGGTATAAAAGTGAGAATGTGTGTGTGTGTGTGTGTGTGTGGAGAGTAATGGGGCAGTATATATACATATATATATGTATTTATGTTTTGGCTTCAATCATGTTTGATGTGCATGTCCACTCAGAGATTCAGGTGGTGCTGTGAACCTGGACAGATGCTGCCCTCACCTGGAGTCTTTTGAGGGTTTCTCCTTGCAGTGAGCACATTGGAGAGAAGTGAAGGTAGTTGGGACCCCGGAGATCTTGGAGGAATAATGAGTTCTGGGACCGAATCTGGCATGTTGGTGCTAACTGTTGCATGATGTAGTTTTGCTGTAGGATTATTGGAGAAAAAACGTTCCTTGCTTTACATATATATACACATACACGTGTAACGTGCAGGATATGATGTGTGGTTGTAGTTAGTATTGTCCTGTAGATGGCAGCAGTGCTGTGTGTTGCCTTCTTAACGTTACTGACTCTTCGGCAGCTCACTCGGTTTTTTGTCCAAGGAGACAGTTGTGTAATACTGCACATCTTGTTTTTTTTTTCAAAGAAAATGTCAGTAAAGTCTTAAATAGCTGTGCTTTGTATGTTTCCTTTGGTATTCTATGAAAAAAACATATGGAAACATTTTAGACAACTTCCACATATCTGACTTCAGGATGTGGAAAATCTAATGAGAATACCAACAATGGATCTGAATGAATCTGTAGCCGAAGAAGCCAGGGCAGCCTCTGAATCTGTGACCCATGAGCCATTCTTGAGTTATTTTAAAGAGTGAAACCACTGCTGAAAGTTTTGTTCTACATCCCAGACTGTGGAGAGACCAGCTGGTAGCGTTGCCAGTGCACACTCCATAGTAACAGCGAGAGTAGCCAGCAGAATTCCCGTCTCTGTAAGAGCTGTAATTGTTTCCTCGTGTGTTGTCTGCCTTTGTGTGTCTGTCACGACGACTTGTCGAGGATGAGAACATAATCAAACGGTTGCGACTGACACACTGTATTTTAAGCGACGTTCATCTGAGGGCTAAGGCCCTGGCCCCTGGTACTGTGCTGCTAAATTAGCATACGGCTGTTATTTATTTGTTTTTTTCCGGCCTTGGGCTGGGTAGCCCACACTGATCCATAATGCAAGAGTCCGGGGGCCTTGAAGTGGAAATGAATGGTGTTGTGGTGGTGTTGGAGTGGCTCTGCTTTGCCTTTTTATCTGGTGAGATGGTAAGGACTGGACACGAGGGAGGACCTGAGCTCGACTACAGCGCGTAACCGCCCGTCGACAACAAAAGTGAAGAGAATAAAAATGAAAGTCACACTAAGACTACACTGTGGCAGAAAGCAGTAGTAGAATGTAAATAAACAAAGGAAAGAAGAAGAAGTAAACACGTGGCGTTTACACCACACATGCGCATTTATGTCAGGAGAATCTTTTTCTTTCAGTTCTGTGGTTGGTCCTGAGGTAAAGCTGGCAGCTGGTTGCTTAGTTGATTGATTGACAGGCATACAGCACCATTAGTTCTCATTACTGCAAAAGGAGATTAGTGTGGAGGGGTCCTCGTTAGACTTGTCATCTTCCGGACGTGGCTTGAGATGAAGCCTCTGTAGTTTTACATGTCCTTAAGATGAATAAATACAGACTGCTTATTAAAAAGGCTAATGAACCAAGGGAGTCTTCACAGGAGGCAGTAACTATGGTGTGTGTGTGTGTGTGTCAGTCGCATCCACGCTGTGCAGTGAGATCTGCTAATCAGTCATTCTAATCAGTCATTATTATTAAACCGCAGGCTTAGTGTGTGTCTGTGCTCCTCCTGGGTCCTGCACAGCCAATCGATGAGCCACGTGTGTCCATGTGAGTGTGGATGCCTCCTCTCTTCCTACACCTGAGCATCTCTCTCCCTCTTTCTCTCTCTCTCTCTCTCTCTCTATCAGTCTATTGGGTTGGGGACATCGGGAGGAGCTCGGCATCTCTCAGGTTGTATGCGCCTACTTTCTTCTCCACTTTGATATGGACACATTGTGTTCATATAGGAATATATAGCCTAGTGTTGCAGTGCAGGCTTTGGGCTGGTTTCGGTAATGAGTGTTTGCAGTAAAGTTCTAAAATCAGGATGTCCACCCAGTTCCTTGGTTCTTTGGTTGCCTCTAGGGCTGCTGCTCAGGAGAGAGTGTGTAGTTGTGGGGCACTCGTTAAATCTAGCGTTTGTGGTTTCTAAAGGAAAGCTTTCATGGAATGGTGAACAATGGACTGGTTTTTCATATTCATCTGCCTTGTCTAAACCTCTTGTTTATCTGTATCTGAGTTTAGGGCTCAGTCACCTACATCTGACCAAGATGTTCTGTTTATGGGCAGAGTAGTTATTTTTACCATCATATATTGCCTTTGTAAGTCATTCCTAATATTTTTCTCTTTAAAGATACGTTAGGAGGTTTTTGAGAGGTTTTCTTATTGGTGTTTTAATAATGAGCTTACAGGTTAGTGAGCAAAGTAATTGTAGTCAGGAGTCTGTGAGAACACTGCATGGTAAACAAGTCTATCAAAATAAAATAATTTTAGGCTCTGCTTCTCAACATATTATTTTGTGATGTTTTCACCATTTTTCTCTGAAATGTTTGTCTGGTAATAGAATTAGCTAGCTGGAATTGGCTGAATATCAACAAAAGAAAGGAGATCTGGAAAGCTCTCTAATTATATCCTGTTCCTTCAGCTGGTCCCTGACAGACATTGGTATGGATTTAGACGGTTATGGCTCATGTGATTCTGACAAGCTTCTGAAAGATGATATACAGCATCAAATCATTCTGTATCCTCACGTTTCCAGTAGAATTGCAGGACAATTCTTTAATTTAGAATGAAAATTGGTTTCATCACCCAATCCTACTATTTGTTCTCCTTCAGTCAAAGGATATTTATGGTTATTAAACACAGTTCTACATAATGCAAACAGACACCAGTGTTTGGCTTGAGTGCAATTTCCACAGGTTTTAATAACTTTAGATGAAACCAAACACCTGCTCACCACCTCTAAATGAGATAGAGAAAGGCTATGTTGCTATAATTAGTCCAAGCAGCCATTAGTGGCGGCCCCAGAAAGCCCATTAAATCTTCTGCGGCCATATCCCTGTCAAATGCTGATCAGAAGGTAAATATTACCTCATTTCCTTGAGAGACACATCACTGAATGATCGTGTCATCAGAGCTTTATGAAGCAGCACTACAGGGAGGAGCTCTACTCATAACTCCACTCATTCCAACTCTCAGCAAGCTTTTCCATGGACGTTATGAGTACCCTAAGAGCAGTAGTTCCATATTAGCTTAAGTTCTACCATTTTGGTGGTGCTTTTGCCTGTAGTAAGGCAGCAAGACAGCACATGCTTTGTGAACAATTGTCTGGAGACTTGTGTTAATCGAGGAGCAGTTGTGTTTTTACGCAAATGATTAGAATTCATTTGGAATAAAAGTCATGTTTAGGGTTCTGCTTAAATTTGTACCACTTCAAGGCTTGGCTTGTACTGAAATGAAAACTCCATGCTGACAAGTTGAATTTTACATCAACAGCTTCATAGAGTTGTTAGAAAGGGAGTTGTGCTTCTGTGGCCACAATGGACACGTTTTTCCGCCGGCACTTTAAGAGGAAGGAGGCGGTACTTTCTACACCAGAAGGGGAGGAGCCTTGTCGCCCCAGGCGACCCAGCGTGGCTGTTCCATCCAGCCGTGCCCGCAGGCGTTCCAGCGCAGGCCTCGCCTCGGCCACGCTGGCCCAGCGACGTCGATCCGGTGTCCACCTGCAGCCTCTGGCCGCCGCGGCCGGCCGACCCGCCAGGAGCGCCGGGGCGGTGGGGGGGTTGGGGGCGGTGGGGGGGCCACGGCGGCGCTCCAGCACCACCACGCCGGGGGCCAACCCACGTTTCGCTGTACGACGGAAGGGGGCGAGCAAGCTGCGCACCATCGACACGCACCTCCTCGGCCCCTCCATGCTGCTGGCCAGCCTCATTCAGATGACGGAGGAGGACGAGGAGGGTCGCCACACGACGGCGGGACTGCCGGAGCTCCGAGGGAACGCACCCGAGGCCTGCGTCTGCTCGGACTCTCTCTTCTCTGACGGCGACAGCACTAGCCCGAGCTCCCCTGCTGACTCCGAGGATGGCCAGGGCTCGGAACTGGGTGAGGGTTGTTTCATGGAGGCAGATTCACCCAAACTAGGGTTCAGGAACTCCTCTCTCTGGTGCCAGAGTGACTGCCTGCCGCTGGGCGTGGTCGCGGAGCGAGTCCAGGCCCACGCACTGATCCGTGTGCCGCGCTGTCTGAGGAGAAACTCCTCCCACCTGGGACACGGTGAAAGTGGCCCCCAGGGGCGCTACTCCCGCAGCAGCCAGCGGAGGCGCCGTAGACGCGTCTCCACCGTCTGCAAGGCGGGGAGCCCTTGGCCAGGGAGAGGCTTACCACCGCCCAACCGCAGGGGCTCCATCTGCTGGAAGACTCACACTTCCTTCGGCCCACTCCTCGGAGCCCATTACGATCCCAGACTGGAGTCGTGGAGTGGGTTCCTCTCGTATGTACAAATTCTACTTTTATTTCGTTCATAGGATCTCTTGTTTGTGGTGTTTCCTCCTGATCCTGCTCCTTGTCTAAAATAGTCTAAAATAGCATTGCATATTAATCATTCACCTTTTGGCTTCCTTACATCAAATCCCAAGCCTTTGCTGGGCAGCACTTATAGAGAGCGTAGGATCAATCGTTTGTTGTTGATGTTCGGAAGAATCCTCACAGCATGCTCAAATGTGCCCGTTTACCCCTGGCTGTTTCTTGACATTAGAGATAAGATCCACGATCACTGGCCAGGTGTTAGGACATGAACATACAGACCAGCAGTCAGCTTGAAAGGCCGAGTTCAGACAGCTGTCTGTCTGCGAGGTTTCTCCCTCTGCGATGACCTTCCCGTTCTCTGTCCTGGGGCTCAGAGCTCCATGGTGCTGGTTCATTAGTGGAGCCACTGCCATAGCGCAACGACGTGACCAATCCCTGATCACCCAGTGGGCCGTCTTCCCTCAGGTTGCTAAGCATCACTGATTTGCACAGCAGGGATTGGACGTAAAGGTCACAGCGAGCACGGTTTTGATTAGAACAGGAAGCAGAATCGCACCGAACCCCCTCTCCTCTAACCCGTGTTACTGCCCTAGCGCTGTTGGATTCGTATATCTGGGCTGACAGCGACTGTTACGTTGTGCAGTGTTGTCTCTGAGTAATGGGTGTGTTTGGGTGCAGAAGGACTACCTGGAGATGTTTCTCATGTTCTCTCTTCCTGTATATTTGTATTTTGGTTACAACAAGCTACTTGGGCTGGAATTGTGCAGAAAGCTGTAAACAACTGAAGTGGAGGAGGATGGTGAAAATAGCATGATTTATTAATATGAGTGTGAAACGGGGACAGTAAAGAGGTCTCTGGTGTGCTAGTCCAGCAGTATGAGTACATAGGGCCTTAATAGAGACTTAAGCTGTAATGTCTGAAATATGCAATTTACACACAGTATTTTCAACATTGTGCTGAAGTACACAAGGTTTCCAGAGAAACAGGATATTGTAGAGATCTTTCATCAGCTGTGCAAGCAAACTGCTTCTGAATTCATGATTCCTCTTGTAACTTCAGAAGTACATTTCTTACACAGCTGATTATATATACTGTAGCTTACATAGCTCATATACATGATATATACTCTATGTGTATATATATATGTATGTATATGAAAGTTATATATATAAGGATTCCGATTAAAGCTTAAGACAGCATTCATCATAATCCTTATTTAGATTTGTATTTTCTGAACTGCAGTTCTCAGGATTTGGCGTCCTCGGTTTTCGTTTGTGCGTGTGACGTTTGTGCGTGGGACGTTTGTGCGTGGGACGTTTGTGCGTGGGATGTTTGTGCGTGTGACGTTTGTGCGTGTGTTTTTCTCTGCCTAAGTGCTTTTTAGGATTTGGTCTTTTAACTGAACGTAAGCGTATACCTCGTATTCACGGGTTCCTCAGTGTCTGCTTGTTGTTGTTGTTTTAGGAAAGCTATCGCCAAGTCGGGAGTCCAGCACCTTACAGCCCAGACCAGTACATCAGTGCCAAACAAGTGTGAAGCTAACCAGGAGATCCCCCAGAGAGTCGACTGGACCGTGAGCTGCTGTTGTTCTAGACACTTTTTGAACAAGATCACACTTACAGGAGGGATAATGGGGGGAGCCAGTTGTGCAACATCCACATTTGACTAATTACATCCTTCTGATTGGTTGCTGCTAGCAGTCTTCATTAAAGTGGGTCGTTAGTTCCTCAGAGCTAGACTGCATGTAATTGGATGCAAATTAAACATTAGTACAATTTACATAAAAGATTAAACTCCGTATCAGTAAAATTGATGTATTTTTAATATCTAAATAAATTCCTAGGTAAATAAAGGCAAATCCAAGCTTTGTTTTATTTCAAATACTGTCTATTGTCTATCAAATACTGATATTGTCATAATGATGTGACAGTGATTACAGTAGTTTGGGCTATTTAAATCTGCACTACATGCTGATTGTAGCCTGTAACAATGTTTTTGCTCTTTCTTTTAAACCAAATTCACCTTGTAATTACAATGCTAAGAGGTAGGAACCATGTTGGTAATAAAGAAGTAATAGGTTTGTTCTAGGTCTGGTCACTGGTTTACTGTACCCAACAGGAGAATGCTCAGTTCGGGCAACACGTCTGGTTTGAGACCAGTCTTTCTGGAGATTTCTGCTATGTTGGAGAGAATTACTGCTTTGCCAAATCACTGGTGAGCTACCTTCAAAGCATCTGTTCTCATCCATGCTGCTTGGTTTGTTCTGCTCTTCTTACTATGAAGCAGAGAATTGCTAACCAAATTGAACACCACTCAGAAAAAAAGAAAAGATGTCTTCTCCCCAATTCTGACTTGTGCAAGAGCTCCCACCGCTGTTGAAAGTGTGTAAGGACAGGTCCTATAGCAGACATCAGTAGTGTAAGGACAGGTCCTGTAGCAGACATCAGTAGTGTAAGGACAGGTCCTGTAGCAGACATCAGTGGTGTAAGGACAGGTCCTGTAGCAGACATCAGTGGTGTAAGGACAGGTCCTATAGAAGACATCAGTGGTGTAAGGACAGGTCCTATAGAAGACATCAGTGGTGTAAGGACAGGTCCTGTAGAAGACATCAGTGGTGTAAGGACAGGTCCTGTGGCAGAAATCAGTGGTGTAAGGACAGGTCCTGTGGCAGAAATCAGTGGTGTAAGGACAGGTCCTGTGGCAGAAATCAGTGGTGTAAGGACAGGTCCTGTGGCAGACATCAGTGGTGTAAGGACAGGTCCTGTAGCAGACATCAGTGGTGTAAGGACAGGTCCTGTAGCAGACATCAGTGGTGTAAGGACAGGTCCTGTAGCAGACATCAGTGGTGTAAGGACAGGTCCTGTAGCAGACATCAGTGGTGTAAGGACAGGTCCTGTGGCAGACATCAGTGGTGTAAGGACAGGTCCTGTAGCAGACATCAGTGGTGTAAGGACAGGTCCTGTAGCAGACATCAGTGGTGTAAGGACAGGTCCTGTAGCAGACATCAGTGGTGTAAGGACAGGTCCTGTAGCAGACATCAGTGGTGTAAGGACAGGTCCTGTAGCAGACATCAGTGGTGTAAGGACAGGTCCTGTAGCAGACATCAGTGGTGTAAGGACAGGTCCTGTAGCAGACATCAGTGGTGTAAGGACAGGTCCTATAGAAGACATCAGTGGTGTAAGGACAGGTCCTATAGAAGACATCAGTGGTGTAAGGACAGGTCCTGTAGAAGACATCAGTGGTGTAAGGACAGGTCCTGTGGCAGAAATCAGTGGTGTAAGGACAGGTCCTGTGGCAGAAATCAGTGGTGTAAGGACAGGTCCTGTGGCAGAAATCAGTGGTGTAAGGACAGGTCCTGTGGCAGAAATCAGTGGTGTAAGGACAGGTCCTGTGGCAGACATCAGTGGTGTAAGGACAGATCCTATAGCAGACATCAGTGATCCTTGAAGAGTAAGACTATATAACAATTTCTTTTCTATTCTGGCCAACAGCAAAAATCGCTGCCTCGCTATAAATGTGCTGCCTGCAAAATAGCTGTGCACACAGTATGCATGGAGCAGCTGGAGAAGGTAAAGGCCCAACCCTGTGGAGGACGCAGCTCGTGTTGCACGGTTCCTCTTCCTCCGGCTCATCGCTTTGGTCTTTTCCCTGCAGATTAATTTCAGGTGTAAACCGTCGTTCAGGGACCCTGGTATGAGGAATGCGCGAGAGGTAAGGAAATACCTCGTGAGCCTGTTGTTATGTCTGTCCTGTGAGCCTTCCAGGCTGCTTAGTACAGCGGGACGTCCTGAGGTGGGTTTTCTGATGGTGCCGCGATGCTTTCCAGGTTTCGGTCGTGAGGCATCACTGGGTCCACAGGCGGCGGCAGGACGGGAAGTGCAGGCAGTGTGGAAAGGTGAGTTTCCTCCTCACAATCAGAGTGACTGTTGCCCTGTTTGACGTGCTGCCGTAATTTCCATGTGTCATGCCCGCTAGCTCTGAAGTTCTTGTTAGCATTGTTAGCCTGTGTGAAGAAATGTATGAGGTAATGACTCTTCAAATTCTAACTCTAAGAACACTAAAAGACTAAATACTATATAAATACTATGTTATACTATGTTATAAATGTTAATACTGACGTGTTTCCTTTTTTTCTTCATTTCTCAGGGTTTCCAGCAGAAGTTCTCATTTCACAGCAAAGACATAGTGGCTATTAGCTGCTCGTGGTGCAAACAAGCGGTGAGTGAGCAGCGGTCAGCACCACAGTGAGTGGATGGGGGGGGGGGGGGGGGGGGATCCGGACGCTCATGACTCTGTCTGCTCCGCAGTACCACAACAAGGTCACGTGCTTTATGCTGCAGCAGATTGAGGAGACCTGCTCTCTAGGGGCGCATGCAGCGGTCATCGTGCCTCCTACCTGGATTATCCGAGTCCGCAGACAACAGGTGTGTGTTTTCACCTCCTTCCCAGGATTGTGTGTTGCACCTGTAATGGGGAATAATCTGCAAATCTGATTTGGAGATAATCATCTAAGATCTACTTAGATCAGTTTTGTATTTCCCAACAACACAACTTGTCATAACTTGAAGATTTTTTTTTACTAAATAAATAATTTAGTAAATAAATTATTATTTACTAAATTCAGGCATCACTGAAGTCAAGTAAAAGGAGGAAGAAGACTTCTTTGAGAAGCAAAGGCAGCAGGAAAGGACCGGAGGTAATTCATCCACTAGAGGCAGCCAAGGGCATCAACATGCTGGTTATCAAAGTGGCAATTGTGAATGTTGTGAACATTGTCTGCTTGTATGTGTAGTGCAGTGCTGAGTTTCTGTGTGTAATTGGTGTGCTAGGATGGCAAATGGAAGAACTTCATAGTGAAGCCAGTTCCCTCCCCACTCATGAAGCCGTTGCTTGTGTTTGTGAACCCAAAGAGTGGCGGAAATCAGGTCAGTATTTCCTAAAGAGTTTTTTCTCTCAGGTGACATTTTCCAATATTTGATATTTGGGCAGAAATATGACGATGCTCATTTTAAACTAACCTGCATTTCATTTGTCATCCTTATAAGGGAACAAAAATAATCCGGTCCTTCATGTGGTACCTAAACCCTCGACAAGTGTTTGATCTGACACAGGGAGGGCCTAGAGAAGGGTGAGCACTGAAGTGATGGTGGTTCTGATCACATGACCCTCAGTATTCATGTCTTTCTTAGTCTAATGTCTTATTTCTCTTTCTCACACAAGCTTCGATCATGAAGCTGCTCTTTTCATTTGTGTTTTCCATTGTGTCGTTTATTAAGGTTAGAGATGTACTCCAAAGTGCCCAACCTGCGCATCCTGGTGTGTGGGGGAGATGGAACGGTCAGTAACGTCGGTTCAGTGTGCTAGAGGTCAGAGGTCAGTGAGGAAGCGCGTGTGCTGATGAGTCGCGGTTTGCTTGCACGCAGGTTGGCTGGATTCTGTCGGTGCTGGATGAGCTGCAGCTGAACCCCCAGCCCGCAGTGGCCGTGCTCCCTCTGGGCACAGGAAACGACCTGGCCAGGACCCTCAACTGGGGCGGGGTGAGGCGCCTGTAACGCTCTTAAACATTTAGACGACGTGGGGCAGCGGGGTTGCTAGCTGCTAGAAGGTGGCCAGCTGAGTTGGTACGCTGGTGCCGCGATGCTGAGCTTGTGTGTCTGACGGCGCGTGTGGGGGTGTCTGGTGCCGGTGCCTGGTGCCGGTTGTTTTGCAGGGCTACACAGACGAGCCAGTGTCTAAACTCCTGTCCCACGTGGAGGACGGGAACATGGTGCAGCTGGACCGCTGGAACCTGAGCGTGGAGCCCAACCCAGACGCCAGCGAGGAGGAGAGGGACGAACAGCAGACAGACAAGGTGAGGGGCCGACCAGCGGAGGGCCAAACGCGGGGGGCCAAGAGATGTCAAGTGCATGTTAATGTGCGGGTTAATGGGAGGGGAAACGATATTGATCACTATTAGCGTAGCCGCAGCTCATTTCCTGCTCTGTCTGTTTGTGAAGCTTCCCATTGACGTCTTCAATAATTACTTCAGCTTGGGTTTTGATGCACATGTTACATTGGAGTTCCATGAATCTCGAGGTATGTATCTTTATAGATATATATAAATATACAAATGCATATTTGAGAGAGAGAGAGAGAGAGAGAGAGAGAGAGAGTGCGTCAGTTTGATTTGATGTACTACCTGACGGATGCATATGAGAGAGAGTGAGAGTGCTTCAATTTGATTTGAGGTACTGCCTATCAGCTACATGGTTTCTGAGTAATAGTCATATTAACTTCCCCTGTCTGTTTCTCAGAAGCCAACCCTGAAAAATTCAACAGTCGTCTTCGGAACAAAATGTTCTACGCAGGGGTGAGTCTGTTACCATGGCTACGAGGGCTTATCCGCTCTACGTTACTTTTTGCATCTTACAATGTGTGTGACTTTATTGTCTAGACGGCGTTCTCAGACTTCCTCATGCGCAGCTCCAAAGACCTGGCCAAGCACATCAAGTTGGTGGTGAGTACACAGACATCAGTGAGCGATTTATAACCAATAATGGGCCCGTTACATGGATGAGTGATTTAAACTGGCGAACTCCTGCTAATGACGGCTTAGTTCTCTTTAAACGATGAATTACATGATTGAAAATTAATCGGTAATTGAGAACCGTAAGATATGAGCCCACTGAAAGGACAGCATTTTTTTTACACAAGCACTTCAGATGTTCAGTGCATTCTTAATTTGTGTTTTTGTCGCGTGTTGTTTCACATGTCCAGTGTGACGGTATGGACCTCACCAGTAAAGTTCAGGAAATGAAGTTGCAGTGTCTGCTCTTCCTTAACATTCCTAGGTAACCGTGCACGTATCGGCGCCCTCTGCCGTACGTTCTCCATATCCTGTGTTGCGCTAGTAAACGAGCTAGTGAAAGACTTTCTTTTACACTATGTGCACGCGACATCCACACCTTGCCTTCGAATGCTGAGTGGTTGTTATATGTTGAAGGTACTGCGCTGGTACAATGCCTTGGGGTAACCCTAGTGAGCACAATGACTTTGGGCCTCAGAGGCACGATGACGGCTGCATCGAAGTTATTGGATTTACCATGACTTCTCTGGTATGGTCACCAAATGCATATCTTGTTATTTCAAACGTACATGCACCTTTAATTAGCGGGCGTTAACCGATGGTCCCGTGAATGTGCGTGTCGTGTCCCGGGTGGTGCCGGTGACGCTGTCGGTCTTGTGCGGGTTGTGCAGGCCACCCTGCAGGTGGGGGGTCATGGCGAGAGGCTGCATCAGTGCCGGCAGGTGACCCTCACCACCCTCAAGCCCATTCCCGTGCAGGTGGACGGGGAGCCCTGCCGGCTGGCCCCCTCCGTCATCTGCATAAGCCTCAGGAACCAGGCCAACATGGTGCAGAAGACCAAGAGGAGGATCTCCATCCCCCAGCTCAACGAGTGAGTATGGGAGGGGCCACAAGGCCGCCGCCTACCATCGGTGTGATGCTACTATTGTTATATCCAAAATGTCTTGTATTCAAATATGAATCGTCATGCTTAGCAAAAGCAAGACAGCGTAGTATTGATGTCGTTTCCTATTTATGTTTGTGTGTGCATGTCTGTATGTGCGTGTGCATTTATGTGTGCGCGTTTGTGTGTGTATTTGTGTTTATGCATGTGTGTGTGTGTGTGTGTGTGTGTGTGTGTGTGTGTGTGTGTGTGTGTGTGTATGTGTTGTAGTCAGCAGCCCGTCTCTGAGCAGCTGCAGATTCGAGTAAGTCGCATCAGCATGCATGATTACGAGACCCTGCACTACGACAAAGACCAGCTCAAAGAGGCCTGTGAGTTACGTTGCTCCTCAAACCGCTCCACACTTAATACAGCACATGCTACGCGTCATCTAATGTAGGAATAATCGCTGAGACAATTCTGTGCTATGTGTAGCTTTTAAGCGTCCATAAATGCAAACTCATCATGGACTGTTGTCTCTAATTGGTTCCTCAGCAATCCCCCTGGGCATCATCACAGTCCCAGGAGATAGCGATTTGGAGACTTGTCGGCTGCACATTGAAAAGCTGCACGAGGTACATTTGGATCTATGCCCTGATCTGAGATCAGTTCTGAGTGTTCAATCACAGACAATCAAGAGGGAGATAAAAAGAATAGACCACTCTTGCAATTCTTCAATGCTAGCCTTTACAGATTCAACTGCCTTAGATGAGTAGAAATCTATTGGTGCCTTGTGTTAAATCATTAACTCCCGCTTTTAAATTGTTAAAGCGCTGTTGCAAACTTCAGAACAGGAGAATCGCCCTCTAGAATGTTTACCACATGTGAACTTCACTTTGTCTAAAATATTAAGAATGGACACTTTATTCCAAGTGTGAAATGAATGTAATAATATGTATACTGTTTTTATGTTGAAGTCAGGTACACAGTCATAATGATGGAAGTTTGAGGTCTTGCTCTTGCTCAGTCTTGTTGGTCCTTCTGTTTTCAGGACGGGCGTGATGGTCATTCAGATACCACTCCACAGCTCTCCCCCAAATGGTGCTTCCTAGACTGTAAGCAGTGTCCTCAAAAAGGGCGGCAAAAGATTACAAACCCTCGTGTTGTGTTTACTGAGTATCTTGCACCACTGTGGGCTCTGAACTGAACCGGAGAGTTGAAATATGAGCAGTTCCTTGTTACATACATATTTGTGACAACAGCTTATTTTCTTTACTAGCAACAACTGCAGATCGTTTCTACAGAATAGACCGCGCTCAGGTATGAACCACGATAGGTCGATCCTTTTTGAGTGGGTGGACAATATCATAGAAACATTAATCAAACCAAATAGTTGAGATGTATATTTGATGAATACATTAGCTGGATTGGATGTATCTAAGCTGCTACAAAAACAGTGGTGTTTGTTGGTGTACCTTCTGTCACTCATCAGACTATAAAACGCCGTTTGCAGTTCCTTTCTGAAAGCTTTTGCATCTTTCATGTTGTTGGTTGCAGGAGCATCTGAACTATGTGACTGAGATCTCCCAGGATGAGCTTTATATCCTAGACCCGGAGATGGTTACTAAGGAGACGGTGGGAACGTCCCCTGGAATGCCTGGAACGGCGGATGAAGAGGAAGAGAGTTCCAACCGGTTCGCTTTCCCCGTGTGTACCGCCACCCCCTCATCACCGGGCAGGTACGGCTAGAACTCGCGCTGTCCGGCCAAGTGACGCACTGCACGTTACGGGCCCGGACGGGTCGCGCGGTGCTGGTCGGGTGTCGTTCATACCGTACGTCTCCCTGCAGGGTCATTAAGGGTCAGGCCGCAGGTCAGGGCACGAGACCGCCGCGCCAAGACGCCAGCGCGGAGGGCCAGACTGGAACGGCACCGTCCGCAGCCCCGGGCCTGTCCAGGTGGGACTTTTGCCTGAAGGGTCGTGAGCAGTTCTGCCCACGGCTGACACTCGGGCCCGTGTCACTGCCCGGTCATGTGTGAAAAAGCCGGTTGGTACCCTCATTGGCCAAAGACTGGCTTGAGTCAGCTCTGGGCACAGTGGGGTGTTTGGTCTCGCACCAGATCACCGCGGGGTTCAGGGGAGCTGCCAGAGAGTAAAGGCAGCCATTGTCTTTCATAAAAAAAAAATGTTCCAACGTGAATGCAACTAAATCTTTTAAGGAATCTGTTATACTTGAGTGAGCGTCTTTCTAAGCAAACTCATTAGTATTTAAATATAATATGATTTTTGATAATTAATATTGATAATGTCCAGTGGCTGAATTACTTCCTCTGTCTGACGCTTGAACTCGTAGGTCAGGTGATACTGTCCGGAATGGAGCTGATAAAGGTAATATCACATTACATTTGTAAATGATGTAGATCAGTGTTCCCACCTGAGCTCAGAACAAACCAGCCTGGGCCAAACGTTGTCCAGAATTACAGAACAGCTTATGTCCAGACGTGCTGCTGCCCCCGAGCCCTGGATTGACATATTGGGAAGGTGTAGGGACAAAGGACAAAACTAGCTTCTGGAAACATAGTCTGTCTGGCAACTCTTCACTTGTAAAGCACTAAACAAACTTCTTGGGCTAAACTAGTTGCACAGTTTGTTGGTGTTGTTGCCAGTGTTCAGATTTCCGGTCAAAATGATCAATGGCCAGTTGCTCTGGAGAATCACAGTGAAGCTGCAGACATGTGCAGACATGCGCAGACATGTGCAGCTGCATCTTGGCCCTGTTGTTGCTTATAATGCTACAAGTGATGCACTAACTAAACGACTTCTGATTTCTTCTGGCAGAGACTATGAAGATGCTGACTGAAATTGTGAGGTCTGGTGACTTAGAAAAAGTAAGACTTTTTTTTCATAAACCATTCACATCTGTGCATGATTCGGTGTAGCTTCTTGTCCTCAAATTCCCATAAATCACTGCAGTCCTGCTGTTTTTGCAGCTCGAGGTGCTCCACAAAGCCGGGGCCAGTCTGGGGTTGACGGATGACAAGGGCTGTACGCTACTCCATTACGCTGTAGATATGGGCAACAAGGACATGGTCAGATACATCTTGGATAATGGTACGGAGACACAGTTATTCATCTAACCTCACACCAAGAGTGGACATCAAGGAAAGAACTTTCAGTGTACTGAGATTTTGCCCTCCGTGTTTTTTCTTGTGCAGCGCCACTGAGTATTCTGGATGCTGTGGATGAAGAGAGGTACGTAAACGCTGTAATTCACTCTTGCCCTCACATCCACACTCATAATTCACTCTGCCAGCCAGCGGCGTGTTTCCCGTTCCCATGATGATGAGCCTTCTGCTCTGCACGCAGGAGCTATAACTAAACTATTCAATTTTTTTAATACCTTCTTTATCTGTTACATTCTAATTATGCTACTTTAAATAAGAATTCAAGGTGTGTGTGCGTGTGCATGTACACAATCCAGAGGTGAAACCGCCTTGCACAAGGCTGCAGCTTTGTGCCAGAGGACCATCTGTGGATACTTGGTGGAGGCGGGAGCCTCCCTTGTGAAGGCTGACCTGCAGGTAAGACCAGTGCCGCGAGAAACCCCCCCCCCCCCTCCCCCGTGCCCCCCCTCCTCCCCCGTGCCCCCCCTGACCCTGACAACCCTGTGACTTCTGTCAGGGTGACAGTGCGAAGGCACGGGCGGAGAGGGCCCATGATCGACCCCTGGCTGACTACCTGGAGAACCAGCAGCACCGACAGATGATCCAGAGGGACGATCAGGAGACGGCAGTGTAACCAACACACACCTCTTCCTCCTCCTCCTCCTCCTCCTCCTCCGGGCTCACTCGGGTCACGCCCCCCTAAACAAGGCAGCTTGTGATGTCTCTGTGTGTCACCATGCATGAAAGTGTTTCTTTTGCAGTTGTGTTGGCAACTGCTCTGAGCTTCATGCTGTTTTCTCCGTAGGAAACAATGTACAAAACTCTTCGGACTTTAGGGCTACTATAACTACATATATATGACAGTGGCTTTCACTATCACCATTTAAACCTCAAAGAAATTTGTTTTTTTTTTTTTTTGAAAGAATGGAATGAATTGAGCCGAGATCAGTTCTGAGTGGTTTTTCTGAGTGGAGGTTTTTCTTAGTGTTTCAGAGTGATCCTGCTTTTGGCTTGGTATCAATTTGCATAACAGATGACACCAATATTTGCCATAGTTGCCAGATACATATATACTTATATTACACCACTGGACTTTTGTCAGTTATTTTTGAAAACATTTTAATTATAAGTGTAAATATCTATTTACCTTAGCTAGTTTTACTTCAGCTGCTGGCTTTGTTACTTTGGCTGTACTGGAACCGATGTGTCTGCCCTCTGTGTTTGGATTAGTATCCTGAGATGTTGCTTTGGGCTGTTCACTTTCTTGGGAAATGCTTGAAATTTATGTTTGATTTTATTAAACAACAGAGTTACTGTACATTTCACAGTAAAAGAGTTACTGTACATTTCACAATGAGTTACTATACATTTTACAGTAACAACAGTTACTGTACATTTCAATACATGACACATTTGCTAGCCATCATTCTTTGCTCAAGACATTAGTCTCATTACAGCTAACTTTTCACAAACATCTATCTTAAAGATGAAACTTTCTGAAGAACTATTTGTTTACTACAAGAGCTGTTACAATATACAATACTATGTTCAATTAGCTTTCATTGTTTATTGCAAAATGGGGCCAAAATACTAGGCAATTTCATGAGGGTTTTAACAAGCAACAAAAGGTTCAAAGCTCATTCCTTGCCGTATGCTTGAACTAGCCTAGTTTTAGCCATAATGGCCATGTTCCAGACACAGGCTTGTTAAAATGTGTCATCGTCAATATTAACGACCAGACATCTCAGTGACCTAGTGCGGTGGGTTACACTGAAATATTCAAAACTTTCAACTCTTTGAGGTTTTCACTTTTGTGTACAACTTTACAGGTAAATGTATATCCATATATGTTTTAATGAGTAAATTCATGTATACTCTAGGTGAGTTTGGTTTCTGCTTACACTCTTTGATCCTGATATGTATTAGATACACAGGAGGTTGAATGGTTGAGTTCTACATTTAACACCGATTTTTTTTCTTTGAGTGCCATCTGCCATTATTGCCATATCATTGTTTTTTTTCAGTGTACAGTAATGATAGAGTTCAACTGCCTTGTCTGGGCTCTGTTTCCAGTTGCTGTGCAATTCAACATTAGACAGTATGTGTACATATCTATAAGACATTTTACAAATGTGTCAGTAACGACCAATCCAATATCTTGACCAAACATATCAAATTATGAACTTAAACAGGTATATGCATTGTTTTATTTATGATTTTAAAGTGTTATCAATTGAGGATTGTTAAATGTATATTTGTTCTTTGGATTGGTTTATTACTGTTGAATTGTAATAATAAGAAAAATAACAACAATAATAAAGTTCTTAAATTTCAATATCTGTCTTCATTTTGGCTTTGTTTTAGTGTAAATAATGTTCGGTGGATTGAATATTGGTAGGATGTGCAATACACAAGGCAAATGAAACACTGGAAACATCTGAGTGATCATTACACTGTAATGATCCTAACACCTACAGCCCTTCGTAAATGGCTTTGTGGTTACCTCAGAGTTTGTAAGGGTAAAGGGTAAAAAACTAGTAAAAGTTCATGACACGTCAGAAGTCAGTTTCTAGAAACTGAATGTTTAATAACAGATGGGGGTCTTCACGTAAAGTTTGGCTGACGTGAAGCAGGGGGTCGTTGTGGGGGGGGGGGGGCGCATTTAAACCCAGCGCGACCAGCTCAAACTAGTTTTCAAAAACAAAGAGTAGGAGAAAGAGGGGGAGCTGTGAGGAGCACACACACACACAACTGCTCTTTAAAGGACCTTTCCCACGACGAGGCAAGTAGCATCCTTCTCCTTTCTTTATGTATTTCAATGTAGCAAACATTTCCTCGTCTGAATAAGGGAAAAGCCTTGTTTGCGTTTATACGTAGTTGAATTTGTCCGCTTTTTCGGCGTTGTAGCTGTTCGAGAGGCGCGTTGCATCGTGAAATAACGACGGCGCGGGTTCAACATAGAGAAATAAACGTGGTACGAATGACACGTTTATTTCTCTATTCACGCAAGGCAAATACTAGTATAGTAAATAGAGAAGAAATTTTATGGCACATTATATACAGAATTGGCGTAGGTTTCACTAGTGCAATAAAGGCTGGGTTAGATGTGATTTGTTATGATGCGGCAACGGTCCACCTGTATTAAAACCTTTAAACTCCGTTTCCACATCATTCTTTTGGAAGCGTCGGGTTAAGTTTAGTGTTTTGTTCAAGGCTCGTGTTTAAGCCCATTACTGCAAATATTAATTTGGAAGATTAACTTGTGGAGTCTGTCGATTTCTGTGAACCATCGGTAGTTTGGTGATGGAGACGATGCCCTCTGGTGCGCCAGAACGGATGGTGCTGGTGCTGGTTCTGCTGACCCACTTCGCAAACTAATTACAAACCGGGCTGTCGGGTTGCCCTTTTTCATGGCATCGGTTATAGTCATTAATAGAAATACAGAACACAGCTGTCAAAAGATGCTTGGATCCCCGGGGATGAAGCTCGTTTTAAGAATCAGCTTCAGATGTGTTGGTGAACTCTGTGAGGAAGTCTTCAAAATGTCCAGGCCTGCATTTGATCAAAAGTGGCCCCCGTCCCCTCTCTGTTCCACAGAGCTGTTTTTGTCCTCCGATGCAAATAAGCTTACATTCAGCAGGCCTGCCGAGAGAGACAGCATGGGATCTGTGTTCGGGCTCTTTCAAAGAGGGAAGGAAAACAGGCGAGAGGCGCCTTTGTTCGGAGCCACTGAATCGGGCTCCTCTAAGGCCCTTTGAGCGTTTGGCCCCTCTCTTAGTGCCTGGGCCCCAGGAGGGGAGGACGCCTCACGCTGAGCACTGCCTCTCTTCCCACAAAAAGCCCCTCTACATTTATGAGCCGGGGAAGAATAGCCGTGGTACTGCGGGGCTACGCAGTGAAAGAGGGGAGCTTTAATGGAGGGATGAGGAGAATGAAAAGGAGAAGTGGTGTGTGCGCTATCCGGGAGAAGAGAGGGGCAAAATATAGAGAGGCACTTAAATGGAGTCACGCACAGCGGAGACTCGGTCTGATGCAGGATGTTGTTAATGTTGAGTGGCTTATTCAGATGCTTTGTAGGAATGAAATATCCATCATGAGGTCTGTGTAGGATCCCAGCCTTTGCTTTGGCGCATGTATTTTGTTTGTGTTTCTTCGTGTTTAATGTGATGTGAAAGAAACGCTGGTTAGTGCTCTCCTACAATGATGAATACATTTAAAAAGGGCCATTTCGTATGTACGCGTATGTCTTTGTAACATTCCAAGATGAGGATCACCCACAATATCTGCTTAATTATTTGATTTTCCCCCCCAAATAAATTAGAGTTCCATTTAGTTTCAACATACTGTCTGGGTTTGTACTGAGCAGCCTGCTGTCCTTTTATTCTTAATTATTTAACTTACTGGAAAGCCTTAAAAGCAGTAAGACTGAACCACTGTTGAGACCTTTAAACCATTAATAGTAGATTTGTGATTTTGTTTACTCTTGATCATGTATGTTGATGTTCTAGCAAGTGTTAGAGGCTACAGTCACCCAGTCCAGCTTACTGTTATAACATTTGAGGAACAATCACGTTTGTTGTATTTTGACAGCTTTTCAAGAGTCAAACTAGCCCCCCTCCCCCCAGTTCACATTGGACTTGTTCCCGTGTGTCACATTCCAGTCTCAGTATCAACCAATTAATTAATCACCACTGCATGACAAGAATACAGAGATGACTGACCGCTTCTCCACTAACTTACTAACACCTCTCAAGACCAAACACAAACTTTGACTACCATGAATGTACACAGTCATTTGTCCATGTATGGGTATATGTGTAAATATTTTAGCTGATGATGTTGGTACTTGCTGGCCACAGGATGCGGAGTTTTCTCTCAATAACGATCGTGCTGCTGGTGGCTTTGACAATCACTGTGGAAGCCATAAAGAGAAAAGGTCAGATTCAGATTCTGAACAGCCTGCAATCAAACATATTTACCACTTTGCTGTTTTCAGTGTCCTCAATAACAGTGATGTCCGTGTGTGTTACGTGTGTGTTACGTGCATGTTACGTGCGTGTTCCCGCAGAGAAAGGGAAGGAGGTTAGAGCAGAGGCGGAATGCTCAGACTGGGTCTACGGGAAATGTGTGCCCAACAACGACGACTGTGGTGTGGGCGTCCGCGAGGCCACTTGCAACGAGCAGACCAAGAAACACAAGTGTAAAGTGCCGTGCAACTGGAGAAAGGACTTTGGTGGTGAGACGCCGATGTATATAAACACATTCCACTTAGCTCCCTTCGTACGGCTTGTGTAACCACGTCTGTAATTTCTCTTAAGCTGACTGCAAGTACAAGTTCAGCCGCTGGTCGGACTGTGACACAGCCACAGGCACTCGCAACAGATCTGGAACGCTGAAGAAAGTCCTGTACGACGCCGAATGCCAGACCACCATTAAGGTATCCAAACCCTGCACTCCAAAGACGCCCAAAGCCAAGGGCGGGGAGAAGAAGGCAAAGAAAGGCAAGGAAAACTAAGTGGTGCAGCCCACCTCTCCAGCCCCGAACCCCAGTGGACCCGCCCCATCACCCCCTCCCTAACACTCACTGTGGGGAGGGCCGCGTCTGCCCAGTGGAGATTCATCTGTAATGAGGAGAAGGGAAAAAAAACACAAAACTGTAACCCTGTCTATATTTGATCCTATATCTATATTTGATCCTGTCGTTTGATCCGTTGTTTCCATTATCGTATTTTAAAATAATTTCTATAGCAAATTGTTAACTGTAATTTACTTTTCATATATGAATAGAAAACCACAGAATACAATTGTTTACTAAAGGTATAGGCCTGTATGGACACACCCACGTTTTTGGCCCTTGGAGAATTTATACAAAAACTGCAACAGTAGAAAAAAGATAAACGATTTAACACAAAGACCTTCCCTTCAGACAATATGTGTTACATAAATCAAACCTCAATTTTTAGCACTGTTGGCATCAGTAGACCACCACCAAGTATGTTTAAAATGTTGTTTCTAGATTTGTAATCAATGTACAATCACAATTTCAACCTCACTAACTGATTACTTCAGGTTTTGTGAATAAATACGAAAACTATTTTCAACAGTATTCCCTTGTGGGTTTTTTTCCCAGACAGTTTGTAGTTGAGTGTCTTCCTTGTACCATGCTGCAAATCCTTTGTGCACCTTTTGAAGACATGCTCACTGTTTAATGGAATATAAATCACTCAGTCTACAGACCTTTCTGCAAATGTTTTTCTCTTAGTATTGTTTAGAAGTACACCATAGTAATTGAAGCATTTTCTAAATGGTTTTGAATGCAGCAGGTCGGGTTACAATGCTGCTGACATAGCAGAGCCAGTATCCAGCCTCCCGCTGAGTGGAGAGAGGTTGGAGGCATGTCTGGGATCACCCTCTTCTCTCTTGCATACCTCCAGACTCTGACCTGGTTCCTGGAGATACTTGGTAGAACCAGAGGAGAGTTTCTACAGAAAAGTGGACAGTTTCCCCCAGCCAAAACATGGGCCCACTGAAGTATTTCCTCTTTTGGTTTTTCCTCTTGGGAGAACTTTCCAACTTAAACCTTCACTGAACTGTGCTTTCACAGGAACACTGCCATCCAATCCTCCAGTGTGTGGTCGACTCCAGAGATTGAGCCCCAGAGAGGCTGCTCTCCCTGGGATTGAGCCCCAGAGAGGCTGCTCTCCCTGGGATTGAGCCCCAGAGAGGCTGCTCTCCCTGGGATTGAGCCCCAGAGAGGCTGCTCTCCCTGGGATTGAGCCCCAGAGAGGCTGCTCTCCCTGGGATTGAGCCCCAGAGAGGCTGCTCTCCCTGGGATTGAGCCCCAGAGAGGCTGCTCTCCCTGGGATTGAGCCCCAGAGAGGCTGCTCTCCCTGGGATTGAGCCCCAGAGAGGCTGCTCTCACTCAAAAGGTTCTGGCAGGTCTGCAGGTTCTACCCAGAACAGTCTAGTCTGTCCTCTTGATTGGCCAGCAACATTTTCACAATGCAAATGGAAAACTAGGTAAAGGTTACAATAGTGATTAGTCCCCATGATAGTGGGTGGGTTACGCCTCCCTGCTACAGCGGGATGGCAGGGCTACCAGAGAATCAAACACACACTGTGCCTGGATGGAAAACTTGACTGGATGGAAAACTCGATGCTACGAACAAGCAGCCACGTTGTCTATTGCAAGCCAGAAATCTCACCGTCCCATTGGTCAGCATCTCCAACTCACACGAGAGTTCATGGGTCATGAAGAGGAATCAGATGGCGGCAGAGCAAGGAGCTGGTGTGGTAGGCGATGGAGTCAGTGAGCTAGACCCCACGTCTCTCATGCATGCCCAGGGTCCTGTAGGCAGCAGAGACTGTCCCAAGGGTGGACCTCTGCCAGGAGCAGCAGGATGTGAATGTCAGAGGTGGACATTCCAGGTCCACAAAGTAAAACTCCTTCCCAGGATTTTACTCAAGCTTGCTAGATTTATCTAATTGGTGCAAGCCAAGTAAAAGTAGTGGAATCAACACAATCCAGTAAGCCAGAGCAAAATCTTGGTGAGGACTTTTACTTTCTGAACCTGGAATGTTCACCTCTGGTGAATGTACAGACAGGTGCAAAGAAAAAGGGAAAAGTCTGCTTTACTTGACTCGTATTCATGCATAAGTCTAAACTGTCAACGTTTCAAAATGACACTGAACAGGTTGTGTCCTGCAACATCTAAAAATACACGGAAGAACTGCTCTTGCATTCATTTTCTTGCTAACAGCTAGTGAACTCCAATGAGTGGGTCACCAGTTCAGCTGGACCACTGAGCTTCCTTCACAAGCTGCAGGTCCAGGCTCCATGAGGGAGGGCCAACCCTGCTCACAACAATGGCCCTCCGTGTGAAGGCTGCTTGAGCATGATGCCAAAGACAGCACTCAAATACGAATGTCAAAACATGCCTGTTGGGCTGATCGCAAGTAACCCGAGGTCCCGCCGCCTCTAGATATGCGCTGGGCAAAGCAGAAGGCCTTTATGTCAGCTGACATAAGATTAGATTGTAACACAAGAATAATGATTATTGGGTATTGGGCAGGTGGACCTGAAATTATTTTGGATTCCTTTCATTTTAAATCTGCAGAAGTGTTAAAATAAACGGAGAAACTAACAACACAAAGGTGTATCCATTCAATAATTCCCTATTTTTATTAAAGCTCTTTTACCCATCATAACACTGAATCTTTGGTGTCCCACAGCACTTTGTCAAACACCTAACCCCTATTTTAGCTAATAAAAGAATGAACTTCACAATTCTTTGCTTGATAAAAGATGATCCTCGAATACAAGGAGGACATTTTAAGTCCCATTTTACCACCATCATGCCTTTGATTTCTTCAGCAATGGCCCAACAGTGAGGACATTAAAACGGGCAGAGTCAAGGTGTCGGTCTATCACTTTATATGTTTCGCTTTGCTGGTATCTCTTCTAATGTCACATGGTTCAGTTCACCAATATGTACACACGCTTCTCAAGAAAGCCTAAAATACTAAAACAAACTCCAGAGATTCACAAGACATCTTCTCAAAATCATAGGTACTGAATGGTCTGAAATGGACAAATTATTTGAAAGAAGGAAGAAAATGCTTTATATCTGAATCGATATCTCTATGATTAGATTTACAAGGAGACCAGAGAAAACAGGACACAGTCTCAAGCCTGAATGGTGAATGATACATTTTGCTCAGTAATTCTTTGCTTTATATTTTCTTCCAATCTCAAGTTAGTAACAGTGTGGGGAAACAAAAATACAGAGAAGTCATCAGTGTCTTTTCAATGTTTGTACTGGGCTAACCATATAAAGTGGAAAAAAAAAGACAACAAAACAGCACCAACAAAGTTTCAGTTTTACAAACATTTGAAACAACAGCACTCAAAACCACTCAGTTCTTAAAAGGCATAAAGGCTTGACAGTCAAGTCACAAATAATGTTTTAAAGGATTCAAATGTTCTCACTCACTCAGTTCCATTTGACATGGGGCACATGTAGATGACTGCTGGCCAAGGCTCCCGTAGGTATAGTACAGAAACGTAGAAGGTCCTTCAGGGAATTCTGTGGTGGCAAAAACTCTATCAGACAATAATAGTCAGCTAAAAGGGGTACTACTGAAGGACACACGCTCAGATTGATCAGGACTGTTAAAAGAACCAGTCTGCTTTCCAGACACCAATAAAATCAAACCATAATGTTAAGTGCTCGTTTTTCACCAAGCAATGGGAAAGGCCACCTTAACGCGACCCAGCGTGACGCTCATGACGGGTCCCCGGATCTACAGCGGACATCTCCGCAGGACAGAGATGACCAGCCAAAAAACCGTCAAAAGCACACGGGCCAGTGGAGGAAATAATATTATATACTTAGCTAAAATTAATCAAAGGAAAAAAAAAAAAACAAAAACAATTGAGCTTTCAAGTCTTTTTCTTGAAAACAGTCATTTCTCAGTTGGAGATGCTCTGCTTCCCTGTGATATAACCACTCATGCACAGTAGTACACGCACATGCAAGCATACTTCCCCTGTACAAGGAGTTTAAGCAACATGTTTGTGTTTCAACGCAATCAAGTCGCTGGTTCAAAGCCGACCCCACCCCCCCACTGCTCCACTTTACCCATTATAGATATTTGTATTGTACATAATTCAAGTATTACTTCTCCTCTCTATGCAGGTTTGCTGTGGGAGACATGTCCCACCTGGCCTCGCAACGACTTTTATTTATTTTTTAACCCCTGCACGGATATTTCGGGAACGAATGCAGGGTGCTTAGTGCAATCATATACGAGTCGTTAGTTCACCTGGCTCAGGCATGCTGGGACTGGCGCTGTCGGACTGAACCGTTAGCCACTGGTTCAACACAACTCGGCACCTGCAGAACCTTCCAGGGGAACGGCGCCTGAATGAGAACTACACAACCCCCGCGACCGGGCCGGCTGTGGCGGGCGGGCCGGTCGAGCATCCAAACCTTCGGCAGGCAAACAACAGCAACGTGGTGGCAGCTTCGTCTTTTTGGCCCTCGTCAAAGATTAGAAAGAAGAGCCGATTAAACTCAGAACGAACCTTGCGCATCGACAGCTCGAGTGAAAACCTTTTTTTTTCCAGTTAACAAATAATATGACGGATGTGTTTTTTTTAAGCAACCTAAAAGCCATCAAGGCAATACAGCTGGATGAAGAGTTTGCTGCTTTGAGCTCGCCCACCGTACATACAGGTCGTTGACCTAGAACAGGTGAGATACACGTACATGATCCACCTCTATCACAAGCTCCACCCAACACTGCACCAACATGTCAGTAACTAACGTGTATTACGCATGATGATTACAGATGAACAGAGAGCAGTGCCTAACAGAGTTCATACTGTTCCGATTCTTAGACTGAAGTGATTCGCTTACAGAAGTGACCACATAACCAGCTGGCCAATGGGCCCTGGTGAAGGCAGCTATGATTTCACCGAGCGCACCAGAGGTTCTGTCCCCTTGGCCCCGCCTGGCACATGGACTGGTTGTGGATGACATTGATGAGGCGTAAAAGCAAGCAGTGTACTGTGTAAATAGGAAAAAAAAAACAACAAAAACAAACCCCCAAACAAACAAAAATAAACCCCAGTAAACTGAATCCCGCCAAATCCGTACCATGGTACGAGAACAACTCAAGTAGAAGCCCTTTCTGGCATGGAATGATCAAATGTCCAAGAACTCGTATCAAAGGAAGCAAAACTACAACAAAGTGCAATGACCAAGTGCAATAATGATGGCCTTCCACGAGGGAGACGTCCGCTCCAGGTGTCCGTCGGGAGGGAGGCCGACGCCCCCTCTGGAAGGAGGAGGCATGGGGAAGTTGGCACTCATTCTTCTGCACGTAAGGCCATAGCAGGAAGCAGAACAGACAGGCACGCGGTCCCGTTCCGTCAGCTCCGCCACGCGGTCCCGCTCAATCCGGCTCTGGGGGGGGCTGCACCGACGTGGTCCAGGACTGCCAGAGGTAGCACTATCTGCTGTACAGGTCGCCGGGGTAACCTCGGCCGCCGCCCTCGCGGCCGTCGTCGCCGTGGATGTCGGCCGCGTACGCCCCGCCGGAAGGGGGCCGGCGCCGGTTCTCTGCTGGCGGGTCGTGGCCCTCCACCGCGTCGTCCCCGCCCACGGAGGGCACGGCCGCCTCCTGCGCCTCCGTGGTTGAGCCTGGGGGCGGAGGGGCTGGACTCGAGGGGCTTTCGGGAGGGAGGGAGTGGCGGGAACCCGAAGGCACGGGGTCCTCCGCGGCGCCGGAGAAGGGGCGGGCGGCGTGGGGAGCGTCCCCGGCGGGGGGGTGGCTGCCCTGCGCGGCCCCCGCCGGCGTCTGCGAGCCGCGGTGGATGCGGTGGCTCACCACGATGTTGTTGCCGAAGCCGCCCATGGAGGCCATGGTGGTGCTGCGCTCCCTCTGCACCACGGCCGTCATGCCCCCTTCGGCCATCAGGCGGCGGATACGGGACAGAGCGTCCTCCCCCGCGCCCGCCTCCGACTGGGACTCCCCTGACACGTGGAAGGAAGGTGTTATTTTTCATTTCAATCCAGACAGCTTAGAACAAAAGCACAGTTACATGGTAGAGAAAATATATAAATAAAGAAGACTGAAGTGTTTTTTTTTTTATCTGTAGATGATCAAAGATGCCCGTTAATGTGACAATGGGAAAATAAGATTACACCAGTAGCAGCAGGCAGTCCCACAACAATAGCTGCCTGCACCACTCAGGTGGACACAACCCAGGCCTCCGTGTGGTCCTTCTCAAATTCTGCTTGGCTTGTGTCCCAAACGGTGCCTCCAGCACCAGCCAGGCAGTGAAGAGTAACGCCCACAGAGGGAGAGAGAGAGGGGGCGGCAGGCAAGAAACCAGCACAGCGAAGCAGAGAGAAATGAGCTGGGGAAGCATGCGGGCGATCAGAGGTGTGTACGGCGATGCGGGTACCGTGGCCGGCGGTGAAGGAGTCGGGGTGTGTGGAGGGCTCGTGGGAAGCCGCTTCAGAAGACTCGGTGTGTGGCGCCTCGCTGAGTGGGAGCGTCTCCGTGCTGGTGGTCTGCACCTCACTGGCCTCCACCACTGAGAAGACCACCACGGCAAAAAGGAGGAGTAAATAATCACTTTTCAAAGGTCACTAGACGAAGGCCAAGGCATGGACACAAAGTAAAACATTTTACGCAAGACTTTACATTTTGAACTTAATGAGATCTTGGGATCTTCTTAAATCAACTACTGCATTATTGTAGGTCACCTGACTTGTTTTTTAAACTTGCTTTTCAAGTCAAATTAGTTCAATTGAAATGAATAAGGTTGCATGTACCACAAACGCCGAAAGGATATTTATCAAGTGGGAAAGACTTATGCAGGCTAAAATGAAAAACCTCAGCATAAAAATAACCACAGTGTACGAGAAGGAAGTGGTGCAGTGGTGGGAGTGTTGGGGCTCTTACAGTGTCGGGGGAGGAAGTGGTGCAGTGGTGGGAGTGTTGGGGCTCTTACAGTGTCGGGGGGAGGAAGTGGTGCAGTGGTGGGAGTGTTGGGGCTCTTACAGTGTCGGGGGGAGGAAGTGGTGCAGTGGTGGGAGTGTTGGGGCTCTTACAGTGTCGGGGGGAGGAAGTGGTGCAGTGGTGGGAGTGTTGGGGCTCTTACAGTGTCGGGGGGAGGAAGTGGTGCAGTGGTGGGAGTGTTGGGGCTCTTAGTGTCAGGGGGAGGAAGTGGTGCAGTGGTGGGAGTGTTGGGGCTCTTACAGTGTCGGGGGGGAGGAAGTGGTGCAGTGGTGGGAGTGTTGGGGCTCTTACAGTGTACGAGGAGGAAGTGGTGCAGTGGTGGGAGTGTTGGGGCTCTTACAGTGTCGGGGGGAGGAAGTGGTGCAGTGGTGGGAGTGTTGGGGCTCTTACAGTGTACGAGGAGGAAGTGGTGCAGTGGTGGGAGTGTTGGGGCTCTTACAGTGTCGGGGGGAGGAAGTGGTGCAGTGGTGGGAGTGTTGGGGCTCTTACAGTGTCGGGAGGAGGAAGTGGTGCAGTGGTGGGAGTGTTGGGGCTCTTACAGTGTACGAGGAGGAAGTGGTGCAGTGGTGGGAGTGTTGGGGCTCTTACAGTGTCGGGGCACGTGTACGTCCTGTGAAACACTTGCTGAAGGAAGTTCTCTTTCCGTCTGCGTTTCTGCATTCTGTAGACGGACCACTGGTGTCTGGGTGCCCTGCGAGGTCACCGAAGGGGCGGGCTGACGGGGTTGCAGGCCAATGGCGTTCATCAGACCCATGTCTCTGTCCAGTCGCCAGCCGGATCTACTCGTCCTACATCAGAACATGAAAGCTATGGAAATCAGCGACTGTGGAAGGTGACTGGTGCGTTGTATTGATCTGCAAACACTATACGTTTGAGTAACTTTGTAAGAGCCATAAAGGGAGGAGAGAGGTTGCAGACCCTGGACGTTCAACTCCACGAGTCCGACTGCTGCTGTTACTGTTGGCGTTGAAGGGAGGATCTGAGCTCTGGTCAGTACCGCTGTCTCCATCATGACGGTAATCACTGCAAATACAACACCACTTGGACTTCGATACACTTCAACACTGGGATGTTATTCCATCAACAACATTGTAAAACTGATTGTCCCAATTCATCATTATAGTGATCTGAAAAACTGAAAAGCGTCTCTGACCCTACACTGGATTGATCTGTGTGTGCTTTCAGCCAGTTACAAATGAAGCAGGCACAACAGTCTCCGAGCTCTTTGCAAACTGTGTTAAGAGTGAATACCTTGAAAGCAATGAGTTCCAAAAGAGATAATTTGCCCAGAAATCTTGTTAAAAAGCAATCAGGGACCAGTCATGTTCCACAAGCCACCCCCAGTTTCCTGCCAATAACAGCGGTGACAATCTAATAAGCAGCAGGTTGCAGGCTGCAGTGAGTCAGCTAGTAGCTGACCTACCGAGCACCTGACCCTCACTCAGACCTGTCAATCACTGTCCTGACCCTCACTCAGACCTGTCAATCACTGTCCTGACCCTCACTCAGACCTGTCAATCACTGTCCTGACCCTCACTCAGACCTGTCAGTCACTGTCCTGACCCTCACTCAGACCTGTCAGTCACTGTCCTGACCCTCACTCAGACCTGTCAGTCACTGTCCTGACCCTCACCCAGACCTGTCAATCACAGGTGTCCTGTCCCTCACTCAGACCTGTCAATCACAGGTGTCCTGTCCCTCACTCAGACCTGTCAATCACAGGTGTCCTGTCCCTCACTCAGACCTGTCAATCACAGGTGTCCTGTCCCTCACTCAGACCTGTCAATCACAGGTGTCCTGTCCCTCACTCAGACCCGTACATCACAGGTGTCCTGTCCCTCACTCAGACCCGTACATCACAGGTGTCCTGTCCCTCACTCAGACCCGTACATCACAGGTGTCCTGTCCATCACTCAGACCCGTCAATCACAGGTGTCCTGTCCCTCACCCAGACCCGTCAATCACAGGTGTCCTGTCCCTCACCCAGACCCGTACATCACAGGTGTCCTGTCCCTCACTCAGACCTGTCAATCACTGTCCTGACCCTCACTCAGACCTGTCAATCACTGTCCTGACCCTCACTCAGACCTGTCAATCACTGTCCTGACCCTCACTCAGACCTGTCAATCACTGTCCTGACCCTCACTCAGACCTGTCAATCACTGTCCTGACCCTCACTCAGACCTGTCAATCACTGTCCTGACCCTCACTCAGACCTGTCAATCACTGTCCTGACCCTCACTCAGACCTGTCAATCACTGTCCTGACCCTCACTCAGACCTGTCAATCACTGTCCTGACCCTCACTCAGACCTGTCAATCACTGTCCTGACCCTCACTCAGACCTGTCAGTCACTGTACTGACCCTCACTCAGACCTGTCAGTCACTGTACTGTCCCTCACTCAGACCTGTCAATCACAGGTGTCCTGTCCCTCACTCAGACCTGTCAATCACAGGTGTCCTGTCCCTCACTCAGACCTGTCAATCACAGGTGTCCTGTCCCTCACTCAGACCTGTCAATCACAGGTGTCCTGTCCCTCACTCAGACCTGTCAATCACAGGTGTCCTGTCCCTCACTCAGACCTGTCAATCACAGGTGTCCTGTCCCTCACTCAGACCTGTCAATCACAGGTGTCCTGTCCCTCACTCAGACCTGTCAATCACAGGTGTCCTGTCCCTCACTCAGACCTGTCAATCACAGGTGTCCTGTCCCTCACTCAGACCTGTCAATCACAGGTGTCCTGTCCCTCACTCAGACCTGTCAATCACAGGTGTCCTGTCCCTCACTCAGACCTGTCAATCACAGGTGTCCTGTCCCTCACTCAGACCTGTCAATCACAGGTGTCCTGTCCCTCACTCAGACCTGTCAATCACAGGTGCCCTGTCCCTCACTCAGACCTGTCAATCACAGGTGCCCTGTCCCTCACTCAGACCTGTCAATCACAGGTGTCATGTCCCTCACTCAGACCTGTCAATCACAGGTGTCCTGTCCCTCACTCAGACCTGTCAATCACAGGTGTCCTGTCCCTCACTCAGACCTGTCAATCACAGGTGTCCTGTCCCTCACTCAGACCTGTCAATCACAGGTGTCCTGTCCCTCACTCAGACCTGTCAATCACAGGTGTCCTGTCCCTCACTCAGACCTGTCAATCACAGGTGTCATGTCCCTCACTCAGACCCGTACATCACAGGTGTCCTGTCCCTCACTCAGACCCGTACTTCACAGGTGTCCTGTCCCTCACTCAGACCCGTACTTCACAGGTGTCCTGTCCCTCACTCAGACCTGTCAATCACAGGTGTCCTGTCCCTCACCCAGACCTGTCAATCACAGGTGTCCTGTCCCTCACCCAGACCTGTCAATCACAGGTGTCCTGTCCCTCACCCAGACCTGTCAATCACAGGTGTCCTGTCCCTCACTCAGACCTGTCAATCACAGGTGTCCTGTCCCTCACTCAGACCTGTCAATCACAGGTGTCCTGTCCCTCACTCAGACCTGTCAATCACAGGTGTCCTGTCCCTCACTCAGACCTGTCAATCACAGGTGTCCTGTCCCTCACTCAGACCTGTCAATCACAGGTGTCCTGTCCCTCACTCAGACCTGTCAATCACAGGTGTCCTGTCCCTCACTCAGACCTGTCAATCACAGGTGTCCTGTCCCTCACTCAGACCTGTCAATCACAGGTGTCCTGTCCCTCACTCAGACCTGCCCGTCTGCTGGCTTTATTGGTAAATGCAAAATCTGTTAATAGAGACAAGCTGTTTAAAATTAGTGGCTTGGGTAAATCAGGTGCATTACATATTCTCTTAATAAATATCATAAATCCTGTAACGCAATTAAAAAGCCTCAAACTACATTTTGAACCCATGAGAACTGTTGAAGAGAGCCAGTGGAGGTCAGACAGGGAAAAGAGCCCTGCTGATATTAACCAGAGCTCAAAAGACTGTGCGGGGGAGTTTCCCCATGTGCTCTTGCCCTGTTGGTATGTCTACCTGTGGTACACCACCACGTTTACTCTACTTTGATTAACGTCAACTGACAAAATAAGCAATGTCAATACAGCTTGCTTAACGATACTCAGTTACTATCTGGCATCTGCGCAAATCAAACTAACTGCATTTTAGGGGGCTGCTGGGGCCCTGAGGGGGGGTGTGGGGTGTGGGAGGGAGGCTCACACAGGCCTGCAGATGACCAGGTCTCCTTTGTTGGTGCCGTAGGCCAGGCCCATGCCAGGCTCTGGTAGCCAGCGTGCAGAGTTGATGCTGACGTGCCTGCGTTGGTCTGGAGCCATGGGGTACACCACATTATACACCATCTACACAACACACACACACACACACACACACACAGATTGTGTAGTTTTAGTATATGAAACAGATCGCTAGGTAAAACATGACGAATGGGCCTCACACGTACCCTGATGGACGTCTCTCCTCCATGGGGCTGCTGCAGACGGAACACTTGTGCCACCATGTGGTCAGTGGTGGGATGGAGCAGGATTCTGCGTGAAGCCAGTCCCACCATTACGTAGCAGCCCATTGGAGACAGGCTGACGGAGATGGCGTTAGGACCTGAAGACAGACGAGATATTTCACTGGTTACTTAGTTCTCATTTAGATTAGTTCCTTATTTGAGGACAAACTCCCAGCAACATAAAAAGCCCAATGCTCCAGTGTACACCTGAACATGCCCAGATACAGTCCAGAAGAATCGCCGTCCTGAGAGAGTTACTCCCAAACAAAATCAGGACATGTGTGGCTTGAATATTTTGGTTTCTAAAAAGGGTGACTAACAGGAACTAAGCAAACTACCCGTGAGGAGCAGCAGTGGGTTATGGCTGGGAGGCCGAGCCCACAAACACTCCTCACGTCCACTGACCGAATCTCTTGGTGTAGAGTATCTCCCCCAGGTTGTGGGGGGCCAGAGAGTAGATGGCGAGGATCCCCTCATCTGGGAAACCCCTCTGACTGCTGGGGATGAAGACGGCCAGGAGCTGCCCGTCCGCCGATATGTCACAGCTGGCGTCGTTGTAGATTTTACAGTGTGGAACCAGCACATTCATGGAGGCTGCACAAGACACAATCGATCCATAAAAGAAATTAATAAAGGCAACATCCTCATTTAATTACTGCTTGGCCTGATAAACACAATTTTAAATCATGATTTTGATACAGTGCAAGATGCTGTGTACATCATGTCTACTTTTCAAAGATCAGTGTGTTGACCTACAGATTTTGCTTTATGTACTTCAAAAATAAATAAATTCCAAGGTGAGCTTTTCTACTCGAAGGCTGTGTGTGGTGCTTCTAGGAAAACTACCATTGCTGATCTCGGGCAGGTCAAACTTGGTGAAGTCCCACCACTGTAGTCTGTATGTGGTGTTGGCTATGTTACTGGCCACTGCTGACTGGCCATCACCAATCGATGCACCTGTAGAAAAGCACATTACTGACTGAATCAGAGTCAGTACATCTTCACTATGTTAAGCATTAGCCCAGCATTATTTCCTTGTTGAGAGAGCAGCAACTGCACTGCGGGTACCTGCTAGCACTCGGTTGATGGAGGAGTGGGTTGCCAGACCTGACTGACCCCTCTCGTGAAATATACCAGCATAAGGAAGATATTCAGGCAACAGGAACCTCCTTCAAAAACAACAATGAACAAGTCAAAACCTCTGGAAGCCTTTAATCCGTACTGGTGTCTTAATTCAAAGTGAGCAAGCATGACATCAGTGTGATGCAGCATGGGGGCGGGGCTCACCGTGGCACAAATCGGCCGAGAGAGGGGGCGGACATTCGCGCGTTGCGGGGCATTCTGTGCCTCGTTCGGTCTCCAGGCTCCCTGGAGATCAAAAGAAAAACTTCAAGCCTAAACATATCGCTCGCCGAAGGAAGCAAGCCATGGTGATAACACACGCTTGACTCATTAACATTCCCATGCGCTCACAGGGGACGGGAGATGGACCTACCCTTCCCGTTACTTAAGGTCAGACATGAGCCTCATTACTGCAAAGGACGATTAGCAAACCTAAAAAGTGTGTACTGCAAGTGTCCTAAAACAAACTATGTCACCTTACACTGAACACATGGACACTGCCAATCCAATCAGAAATTTGTCCTACATTATCTTTTATATACATGCATATATTTATATATATGTATATATATAAATACATAAACCCAAGAACATGTTCAGTTATCATTTTTGTGAAAAACACCTTCATCCTGAAAGAGGAAACATCTTTCAGGAAAGAGGGCCAGTATCTGTACAAGCCTGCAGCTAAGATGGAATCTACAAGTAATGGAATGCAAGCTGTGTAATCTAAAGAGAAGACCCACTCTATCTCCTCATAGTCAGCATCGCTGCCCTCTGCTGGCGTGGAGGAAGGGTTGCCGGCCTGGTTGTCGGAGGAGGAGGAGAGGGTACGCAAGCGGTTCTGTAGGGAGCGTTGGCGAATACTTTCCCTCCGGGACAGATACTGGATCATCCTCTGAGCATAATACGCTGCTGGAGATAATCTGTACAAGAAAAAAAAACTGATGGCATTAATCTGAAAATCAACACGAACTATAGCCAACCGAGATGAAATGCCAGTATGTGTACCTGGCAGGGTCTGGGTAAATAGGATGATCTCGGGATCCAGACATATCGTACCGGGAGAAAGGGAACAGTGATGACTCCAGAAGCCTCCTAAAAACAGGAGAACCCATATTATCTGATTTTCTACACAAGCAAGACCGAAAGCAATACTGGAGGATAATTGCAAGGCGGTGCCGAGCCACACCAGACCTTCTGAGCGAGTCCTCGTCAGGGGTATCCACAGGCACCTCTGGGTTTAAGGCTTCTTGTGCCGCTTCTGTGGAGGGGCTGGCCGTGGCCTGCCGGTACACCCTCTCCCACTGCCCCGTCGCCTGGTTGTACACCAGGCCCATGGGCTGCTGGCCCTGCAGGCCAGAAGAGGGCTCGGTGGGCTCCAGACCCCTCACTTCAGCAGAGTGGGCCTCCCCTCTGGAGCCCTGGCCAGGGTCCTCGAAGGCGGGCACGGGGAGCTGCCAGGGGGGCCCGTCCTGAGAGGAGGTGGAGGAGGCCTGTGCGGAGCGCTCCCAGCGCTGGGTGTCGTGGTTGAAGGTGAGGAGGTTGTGGCAGGAGCGGCAGCGGTTGGGGTGGCTGGGAGGCGGCCCGGCGCCACTGTCCGCCCCGTGGGAGGAGGCGCGGTGGGACGGCCCGGGCCTCTCGGAGTCCATGCTGCTGGCCAGCAGCTCCTGCACCGGACCCTGGCCGGCCACCTCGCGGCTCCCCCCGGGCCTCTCCAGGTCCTGCATGCGCTCGTACTCCATGAAGTATCGGCTCAGGTTGCACTGGAGAACGTTCCGGATGGACGCGGGGTTGCTGCGCTGGGTGCTGTCGTAGAACGGATGGTGGCCACTGCTGGTGCCGTCGTTGGGCCGGCCCTGCCGGGGGTCGGCGCCGGGAAGCACCAGGCCGCGCCCCTCGGTGGCCGACGTGTAGATGGGGGAGGAGGAGGAGCCGTCGGTGTAGCGGTGCAGGGGGTGCAGTCCCATGGCGGACGAGCTAGTCCTGGGAGGCAGTACCACACCTCTGCCACCGATAACACTGCCCAGGGCAGCGTCAGGACCGGTGCTCAGCAGACTACCGGACCAGTCCGGCCCAGGCATGCGCGCCGAGGGCTCTGTAGGACCGCCTGACTGTGGGTTCAAGGGTAGGTTCGTTCTGAGAGACAACAGGCCTCTATGCAGGGAGCTCCCCGCAGTCCCGCTGTAAACACTACTGAAAGCTGAAGGCCTGTCCGTGGTGGTCTGCTGCAGGCTGGGGGCGGTGGAGAAGGCCGAGGCAGGTGGCGGGGGCGGGTGGCTCTGGGGGTGCGGGTGGGAGTCCGTAGGCTGGAGGGCCGAGGGGTTCTGGCCCAGCAGGTTCCGGGAGGCGGCGCAGCGACTGCACAGGCAGCCCAGACCCAGGTGCTGCGTGCAGCCTTGCGGGGGAGGGCGGTCGCCCAGCTCGCCCCGCCCGGGGTACTGGAACAGGGGGAGGGTGGCCGGGGGTTCGCGGGGCTCCTGCGCGGACCGGGCCTGGTCGCCCGCCGCCACCCCGGTGGAACGGGACGACAGGATGTGCAGGAAGTTGTGTAGGATTGGCGTGCGGCGGACGGGGGGGGAGCGCAAGAGGGAGCGCTGACGGAACAGGGCCATTTCCATGCTGTCCATGGGGACGTCCGAGTCCTCTTCATTCTACGCACCGCGGACAAACACAGCAGTGAGGAAAAACGTGGCCAGCAACTGCTTCCCAAAGTCCACATGCAGCAGAGACAAATCAGATTCACATCTTGCAGTTGCCAAGTCAACACGGACCTCGAAGGAACGTAAAAGATTTTTCTTTATCACGCGTGTCAAAAGAATGAAGAAGAGAAGGCTTCCTACCTGCTGGTTGGATGGGTTAACAATAGCCGTCAGAAGATTGTGGCCAAGGGGGTCAAACCGTACTAACCTAAAAAAGAGGCGAAACGTAAAAAGACGAAAATAAAACCCTCACAGAAAATCACATTTTGATACATACACACGGGTATTGTGATCGTGTGGCCTACCTGACGCGCTCGGCCTCACTGCCCGTCTTGACGACGGCGAAGGGCTCGGGCCGGCTCCAGTCCCAGAAGTGCAGCTCGTTATTGGTGGCGATGAGCAGCAACTGGGCCGTGGGGTGGAAGGCTAGCGAGGCGATTGCGATGTTGCCCTCAGTGAACCAGCTTTCACTGCCCCCCTGCACAACATACACATCAAACCCTAACATCCCGCCACAGCACAAGACACGCAGGATACTCTAGCATCCCGCGACAGCACAGGACATGTAGGATACTCTAGCATCCCGCCACAGCACAGGACATGTGGGATACCCTAACATCCCGCGACAGCACAGGACACGTGGGATACCCTAACATCCCGCCACAGCACGGGACACGTGGGATACCCTAACATCCGGCCACAGCACAGGACATGCAAACATGACTTGAAAGCATATTATTTGACAAATGCTGCAAAATCTCCCGAACTTACATGTAGATCCCATATGCGAACTTCCCCATCGAGGCAGCCGGAAGCCACCAGACCTGGGATAGTCGGGTGGAAGGTAAGACACCACGGCGTGCGCCGGTGACCGACCAGAGAATGCAGGCACTTTCCCGTCTTCACCTCGGTGATGTAAATGTTGTGGTTGACATGAGTGGAGGCCATAAGGTTCCTGTTAAGATAATAAGACCACCATGAGCATAATGCACCGTGACTGCACACTCATTAGTACTAAATAAGCATTAATGGCAGTGGTAATTACAACAAAAAAACAGATTACAATAAAACCTGTAATAATGTACTAACAGTTCTTTATTGCCTACCTGTCTGGGCTGAAGGCCAACAGGAATGTTGATCGAGGGTTATCTGGGAGTTCCACTTTCTGTATAAGGCACAATGAAATGATGTGGCTTCTCAAAACCAACACTACCCATCACACCACACCAACATTCACACCAGCATCACTGCAGCGGCCCATGCAGTTCCCTCCGGGCCGCTTATCTGTGAGACTATTGTGAATCCTCATGTGTACAGCGGGCAGGTGGAAGTAAAGAGGCCACGTTCTGTAGCCCTGCTGCTGAAAGCATCAGTGTACCTGACTCTGCAGTTTCATCGAACGGGTCCTCTCCTCCGCCAACTGCTGCAAGAACCGGTGGGATCCCAACACCTGGGCCCCCCGCTCCCGGCCCGACAGGACCAGAACTGCGTTCCTGTTCTGCACGGCCATTTTCCTCTCCCTCTCTCAGGCTGAGCGTTTGGCTCAGGCCTTCAGCACACAAAGGCCAGTCACTAACTCAACAGCCCATAGGCCATGCAGACTAGAAGAGAAGAGACAGAGCTTGTTCACTCAACCTAGTCCCACAGAAACCCTGCAGTTAGATGTTTTTATGTATACAAAACTGAATGTTTTAGAAACCCCTAGTTTCTAAATAATATCAATAATATTGATAACAATGAAAAGGTGACAAAGTTACAGTGCTATATGAAAAGCATTATTAAGTGCTGTACATAATAAGGATTAGCCATGATTTGTTATTTGCAACCCAACAACTGTTTATACTTCCTAAAACATTACAAATCCCCCCTGACTATTCTGTAGAATGACATGACTTATACTTTCAGTAGAAAAGGAACAGATTCGAGCTCCTAAATATGAGGCAACTTCCAGTTATACAAACCAGTCAAGCTGGCCAATTTAAGAAAATAAGATACATCTAATGTTGACCTAATGGTTAAATTTGACACACCACTATGTACAGTTAAATTCAGGCTGACTTGTGCTGCGCTATGAGCCACCATTTGAAAGAAAGGGGGGAATAACATCTCCCCAGACTGTTAAATGTGGCAGCACTGTGCCCACTGGTGCTCCAGCTACACATATCCCCATCACCAGACTGTTAAATGTGGCAGCACTGTGGCCACTGGTGCTCCAGCTACACATATCCCCATCACCAGAGTGTTAAATGTGGCAGCACTGTGGCCACTGGTGCTCCAGCTACACATATCCCCATCACCAGACTGTTAAATGTGGCAGCACTGTGGCCACTGGTGCTCCAGCTACACATATCCCCATCGCCAGACTTTTAAATGTGGCAGCACTGTGGCCACTGGTGCTCCAGCTACACATATCCCCATCACCAGACTGTTAAATGTGGCAGCACTGTGCTGCTCCAGCTACACATATCCCCATCACCAGACTGTTAAATGTGGCAGCACTGTGGCCACTGGTGCTCCAGCTACACATATCCCCATCACCAGAGTGTTAAATGTGGCAGCACTGTGGCCACTGGTGCTCCAGATACACATATCCCCATCACCAGACTGTTAAATGTGGCAGCACTGTGGCCACTGGTGCTCCAGCTACACATATCCCCATCGCCAGACTGTTAAATGTGGCAGCACTGTGGCCACTGGTGCTCCAGCTACACATATCCCCATCACCAGACTGTTAAATGTGGCAGCACTGTGCTGCTCCAGCTACACATATCCCCATCACCAGACTGTTAAATGTGGCAGCACTGTGCCCACTGCTGCTCCAGCTACACATATCCCCATCACCAGACTGTTAAATGTGGCAGCACTGTGGCCACTGGTGCTCCAGCTACACATATCCCCATCACCAGACTGTTAAATGTGGCAGCACTGTGCCCACTGCTGCTCCAGCTACACATATCCCCATCACCAGACTGTTAAATGTGGCAGCACTGTGCCCACTGCTGCTCCAGCTACACATCACCGTCGTGATGCCACTCTATTAGTGCTGCCAGCTGAGGTGACCAGCGCTGCCCTGCTAGCCATCCTGGCTAGAAACTGCGTCAAATCCGCTCAGCCCCACAGTCCCAGCTAGTGGCGACTCATTACTATGCGGCTGAGGTGTTAACCATGTACATTCTTGGCTGACATACCACAAAAAAACCCTCAAAATAAAAAAAAGTATCGCACAAATCTCTCGTCTGACCGCAGCTAACAATAACTCAATAACGACAGTCACCAGCGCGCGCGCCCAAATATGGGAACTGGCTGGCAGCTAGCAGTGATTACATTAGCACCAGTGGGCTAGCTAGCGGCTAGCGGCTATTCCCCCCCAAAGTGGCGCCTCTAGATATGGATAACGACGTTCGGTCGGACGTGGTCACGTCGGAGAAGCGGCGGTGAAACGAGGCAGTCGCCACCGAACATACCCGCCGTCGTGTATTTTTTTGGCCGAGATGTCATCGAAGGCGCAGCGGAACGCCAGCTAGCCAGCTAGCCGACACCAGCTAGCGAGCCGAGCCTGTTTGCTACTTGAAGCCAAGCAGAAATGTCAATTCCGTTTTTTGAACGCGTAACGACGATGCCATACGACTTCTTACACGCCAGTCGGAGTGCGGTCATATCCTTTAGTAATGTTTACGATCGATCCATTCTGCTAACTTTACTCTTTAAAAACGATTTCTAGGAACCCAAGGAAAAAAATATCGTTAGCTAGCTTAGCTAGATTATTGGTTAGTGAAAACCTTGGCGTAGGCAGGCATGTGAGTCGAGCCAAGATGCTGTATTGTTGAGGTAGGCGCAATAATAGAGAACAGAGCACATAGATGCATCTTCATATACTGACTGCTTTATGTTAAAGGTACAGTGTGATACAAGAACAACAGATGACCCATAAGCAGTTTATGAAGTAACTTATCTAATTCATTGACTGTAAACCAAAACTAATGAATAAAGTAAGTGTCTTCAAAAAGGGGCTTATAATAGAATCACAGTGTAGTTTTAAGTGTACATACCTTGATTTCAGCTGTATGACATAGTCACAAGTTTAATCATGTAAGTATTCATGTAGTAAGTATTCATCAAGTATATATAATGCATCATCACAAAAGTTTCTAGTTGAGGCTTTCAGGCGATCTGTCAGTATGTTTGATTCATTCATTTCTCATGGTGGGTAAATAGTATAAGTCAGCTCTATGCAGTTAATATTAAAGTGTTCTCTTTTGTTACTCTCGTGTGACTTTTTAGAACAATTGTCAAATGTTTGTTTATTGGTAATTATGTCACAGGAAATAGTAATGAAAATAGCAAGAGAAAAAAATGAATTCTTTTATTTTAGCTTTGAAGCTTGTCAATATAAAATCTATACAGCCACATTTTAACACCAGAACATCTGCAGTGTTGCACTGACTGTTTAAAAATTGAAATTAACTATCAGTATATAAACTGACATTGAATTACCACGAAAATATAAAGACAATGTAAGCCACACCACTTAAAACTATTGCAAGACCCAGCAAAACCTTGAATGCGTCTGCTACTCCTTATTGTGAAATGGATTCATCCAGTGCTCACCACTGCACAATTGTACACATATCCACACTTATAGTATTTGTTACTGCTTAACAATAGTTTAATAAACCATAAGCAAAACTGAATGTGCTATTCATAAAGTGCCTGTAGGTATCTGCATTGCTTATTGGGAGTTGCCACTATTTTGCAAGTATTAAACAAGTGTGCAAAGTTGCACATTGTTGCTGTAAGTGGAAAACTTTCAAGTACAGAAATTCTCTGAAACACACATTGAAATGGAGTTACGAAAACTTATTAACTTCCTAAACTGTGCATCTATATCAGAAGATAACAAAGCTTAGACTACTGGAGGACAGTTCTCAGCTCAACATTGCTTACACTTCAACAAGTCTTTATTTAAATGCACACACTCTGATGCTGTCTCTAACATGAGTTCCCTTGCAGGACAACTCATGGCTTATTTGCATCTAACCTAGTTGTGCTTGGCACGACCCCCTTTCAGGTAAGTCTTCCAGCGTTTGGCATAGTCTCTGAAAATGGGAGTGCTGTCTATGGAAGCTAGCAGCTGCAGCTGGTTTATGTGAGTGGTGTGATAATCCCAGCGTGCTAGATTAGGTGCCACACCCAATGTGAAATGCCGCAGGTCGTAGACAGTTCCAGAACCTGTGTCAAACAGTGGCAACATGGCTTTCAGGGACTCTAATCCTCGGCTAAACAGCACGCCTGCCTCACGGCCAAATTTGTCTCCTGCTATTTCTGCCACGTCGTACAGTCCTATCAGTGAGTAAATGAAGCCATTGAGCACGAAGGAGCTGGGCGTGGTGGGGTACTCTTCATACCAGTCATACCTGTTCATGAACAAGGCCTTCACGCCATGTTGCTCTGAGTTCCGTTTGAAAGGCGCTGTGGCCCGCATGGCGGCAATGAGGTACACGGGGTCACGCGTGACATGGTAAGCCCTCACCAGTGTGGACATGGCCTGGCCCTGCGCCATGGCTGAGTACCAGCCAGGCTCCAAGGCCTTGAAGCCTTCCCCCAGCTTCCGCGTCACTCTGATTGGCCAGCTGCCCCGCTCGTCCTGGTTGCGGAGGAGCCAATCGCTTGCAGAGAAGAAGGCAGCCATGTGAGCTGTGGAGGAGACGGTGATGTTACTGACGAAGCCTGATCCATGTAGTGCCAGCTGGATCACACGTCGGGGCATGATCCGGGTGGGTTTCACCACTTTTGTGTTGGACAGGCCAACTCCCTTACGCAGGTCAGTCAGCAGGTCTCGAGTCAGGGTGCTCCAGGCCGTTCTGGGACCAATGCCATAGGTAACGTCTCTGTCTTTGAAGGAAATGAGAAGGGAGCTAGTGACATATTGGATGACATATGGAGGTCCTTTCTCGGTTGTCTCAAGCACGACTGACACGCTACCATTGGATGTGAACTTCACATCGAAGGAAAGAACAAAGTCCTTTGAGTTGTCCAGAAGCAGAGATATACCCTCAGAGCTGTCTACACATAAGAAAGAGGTCAAAGGTTAATATACATACATACAATAAGAGGGGATCCTATCAATAAAATACAATAAAAATCATTTTTATGTCACACATTTCTTGCAAATCAAATAGTCAAGTAAGATCAATGTAATGCTATACCATATTATAGCTTGGTCTCAAACTATCTGATGTCATTTTTACTTTTCTTGTATGTGTGACATCAGCGTTTACCTGGTGTGCTGAACTGGTGAATAGTGGATGGGTAGCCTGGGTCATGGACCTTGGTAAGGGAGCAGCCCTTGGGCACAGTCCAGGAACTGGTGCTGCCGTCTCTCTCCTCTGCCACACCATAGGTCTTTATGTCAGGTGCTTTCTCTGTGAGGTTCTTACTGTAGTGACTTAGTCCATACTGGGCTATCTGAATTGGGTAAAAGTAGCCCTGTGGGCCCCACTGTGTGGATATGGGCACGCCTGAAGAAAGGCAAACAAACAGAGCTTTAGACTGCAAAAACCATTTTTAACTGATTAAGTACAGTCCATTCATGGTCTTGATCACGCAAGACCAACCTTAGAGTTGGCTCTATTGCAGACTTACTATAATTGCTGGGTGTGGTTCTAAATTTTAAACGTGAATGAGGAAAAACAGAAAATGTCCACAAAATACTGTACACTTTCACAGCTGAAGAAACAACGTACCCTCCACGCCGCTGATGCACTTCACCCGATCCCTCACCTCCACGTTGTAGCCCTCAAACGACATGAAGACACCGTCTGGGTGATAGGGCTCCCTCTGGGCGTACACACGCGAGTAGCTGTGAGAGAACTCAAACCGCTCCATACCCTCATGCTGCACCAGACGTCCATACACGTCAAAGTACTTCTCCATCCAGCTGAAGGGCAGGTACACCTCGCTGCCCTCCCGGCGGCCCTTGATCGTGACATCCTCGTTAATGAGGCAGTCGATCTGCTCGTACTGCACCTCCCTGGCCACCGGGGGAGCTTCTGGAGGCTGTCCGTTCTCCACCTCCTCCTCCGTCGTGGGTGCGGGCTCAGGCTGCGGCTTGGTTGGAGTGTGGAGGGCTGTGTCGCTGGAGCACTTGTTCCATAGCAGCACCGTGATGAGGGCGAAGATGGCACAGATGACTATGAGAGTCTTGTGGTTGACTCTTGCCACCAGACACCGCATCGTCACATTAGAGCCATGTAGATGTTGCAGAGCACCATGAAAGACCTTCTCCACAAATACGGCATGAGCTGTCTGAGAGAAGTGTGTCTTTCGGATTTGGTGCTGGCCACCTAAACATACATTTGTGACCAAGAACATGAAAACATGTCAGACATTATATGCATAATTATTTTTATTTCAGAATGAACAACACGAGACGAGAGCGGTTGCAGTACTAACAAGGTCTGGTGTAGGTGCGACGATGGTGACCACCGGACTAACATCATTCGCTTATTGTTGTGTTTAATGAAGCTGGAACTTGATACTGCGGTAAGATAGCTAAACTTTATTAGTGATGTTAATATGCACGAATGTAAATCTTTATTCTAACAGCTGAGCGCTATAGTTCCGACCTGAAGCCGCAAGGATTCACGTGACGTTGGATGCGATAAAAGGGGCGTTTGGCAGAATGATGTAAAGCGGAAACGTAACACTTACCTGTTAAATACACCCAAGAAGCAGACTAGAACACAGGAGTGCTGTTCTATTCTAAATATTAAAGCTATTTCAATAAGCAACAAATCTGGATACAAAGCCCTCGACTCCCAAACCTACATCGCCCGCATTTCAGAGTGACACAGCTCTGAGCCAATGATAACACAGAAGACAGTCTCGATAGCCAATCAAAAAACAGGAAGGAGTGGCTTGAAAAGGTTTTGTTACTGTAATAACAAATACTGTAATAACAAATTCACTATAGGCTCTGATACGAACGATCATGATATGTATTTCGCGCTTGAACAAGAAATTATAGGTAAAGAAAAACAATGGTCATATTGTTGTTACAGTCGTATACAGTTGTATAACGTTGAAAATGTTTGGACTATTGGGACAATTGTTATTTAACTGTTTAGACCGATACATATATAAAATTGTTAGCCAAGTGTAATTGCAAACCTGATCACAAGATGGCACTGTTTATTATAACTGACAATTTAGTCTGCCATTAAAGTACAGTCAAATATTTTAATACGTTTTTAATATATTTTATTTTTATCACAATACATTTTAACAAAATGTTGAAGTAAACAAAGAAATAAAGAAACAATGCAAGTACTTGTTTACAATATACAATATATTTACATCCATGAAAACCAAGTATTGTATAACTGAGTAAACATAAAAACACATCAACAACATTGTACACCATCCAGATCACACATTATTATCACATTATTGCACCACAGCATCTAACACTATGTATTTCTAAAATATTTGGACAACAATATACTGTATATGGAGTCAAATCATATTTATTTTATGGGAATCTTGATCAAACACTTAGTGACTAGAAATGACTTCAGGGAGACACTAAAAATAGATATTTAAGTCAAATTATTCTAATTTATTTTAACATCTAATGTGCTTACCTGTAAAGTATAGTGTTCTATTTAAAGTGGATTTTCAAAGGCACAAGCATGCATACAGAAACATGGACAAACATACAATAGATAAAAAAAGAAATGGCATACATTTTAAATCCAAATTAAATGAATGGTAGTAGGTATGGTATGGGTTTATGTCAAAAAAGGGTATGCGTAAAAACACATGAATAAATATTAGAAGTTTTCCTTGTAGAAATTGAATCCAAATTGCTCACAGTGTGCCTTGATGACCTTGGCAAGTGCGGGAGCGCCGCAGTAGAACACGTGGACTTTGCCTTTCTTCTCCTTGGACACCTTCTGGAAGACCTGGAGCACATCCACATGAGAATGACAAACTGCACCCTATGGAAAGTTCAACAGTAGATACCACAGTCCCGCTGTGTCAGGTATCCTAGCATGTACCTTTCCCCAGTCAGGTCTGCCAGGCTGTGTGCGTGTGCGCAGGCCAGTGATGGAGTCCCTCTTCTCCTTCTTTGCCAGCAGGTCCAGAGCCATCTGTAGTCCAATAGCCTTCATGTCATTCTTGCTCAGAGCTGATGTCATATACATGTGCATCTCCAAAAAGCGACCTGCAGCCAGATCATTAGATGTACAAAGTAATACAAAGTAGTCTATGTGCGCTTTCTCTCTCTCTCTCTCTCTCTCTCTCTCTCTCTCTCTCTCTCTCTCTCTCCCTCTCTCATTCTCCCTCTCTCTCTCTCTCTCTCCCTCTCACTCTCTGTCTCTCTCTCTCTCTCTCCCTCTCTCCCTCTCACTCTGTCTCTCTCTGTCTCTCTCTCTCTCTCTCTCTCTCTCTCTCCCTCTCTCTCTCTGTCTCTCTCCCTCTCAGTCTCTCTCTCTCTCCCTCTGTCTCTGTCTCTCTCTCTCTCTCTCCCTCTCTCATTCTCCCTCTCTCTCTCTCCCTCTCACTCTCTGTCTCTCCCTCTCTCTCTCTCTCTCTCTCTCTCTCCCTCTCTCCCTCTCACTCTGTCTCTCTCTCTCACTCTCTGTCTCTCCCTCTCTCTCTCTCTCTCTCTCCCTCTGTCTCTCCCTCTCAGTCTCTCTCTCTCTCTCTCTCTCTCTCTCTCTCTCTCCCTCCACTCACCCTCGGGTTCCTCATCAGCCTGGTCCATCTCCAGCTTGGTCAGAAGGCTTACAAACCACTCAAAAGACTTCTGGTCTCGGTTTATCCAAACGAAGTCCACCTGTAAGGGGTTGAAACAGTTTTACCCCATTTTTGTACTGCATATCCATTTTAACAAGTTCACAAATTGTGACATTAGCAGTGCCATGCAGGTCTCAAAACCACCGTGCCTGCTGTTCCGTCAGGCCTACCTTTCTCAGATTCATCTCACTGTCTTTAATAGTCTCACACCAGGAATAGCTGCATTTGGGACAGTTCTGTTTCCTCATTCGATAGCTGCAACGGAAGGGTTATAAAATATGGGTGAGGATTCGTTGGTGTGTTTAGATTATTTGATTATTAGTTGGTGCAACATTAACATTACATATGCAGTGTCATGGGCGGTGGTGCTGTTTGAAATGTATTGTGTACTGTGTGAGGAAATACAGCCCCAAAGCCACACACAATTCTGGAGCATCTCACCGATACATGATGCTCTGCAAAATGGATGCAAAGGGGGTGATGCCAATACCAGCCCCTATCAGCACTGCATGTTCTGAGGTGAAGATTTGTCTGGTGGGTGTGCCATAGGGCCCATCTACATAACACTATGGCAGAGAGCATCTCATGTTACATTTTAATGCTGATTTCTCCTTTGACATGCCTAACATAGTATTATAAGCACTAAAATATTCCATTACTTCATAATTGTGCCTATGAGGTCAATACTTACCTTGATATTACAAAATCTATGATTCTCACTCTGTTTGGCAGAGATCTGTAAGATGACATATTATAATGTTTGTAACATGTAAATGTCATAGCCACCCAACAAAACCACACACACACACACGCACGCACGCACGCACGCACGCACGCACGCACGCACGCACGCACACACACACACACACACACACACACACACACACACACACACACACACACACACACACACACACACACACACACACACACACTTCTTATGAGTGAAACTGGACACAGGACTGGATCTTTTTTAATTGCATTTGGACATAGGCTAAATGTTGACTAAAGGATTAATTCATTTGAATCCCCCAGGCAACCCTGAGGTAAATATATTGAAGCTTTAACTATGAGCATCCTAATCTAGTGCACATGGAAACATAGGCCATCGGAGTCTCCAGCAGAAACATAACTTACATCTCTAGTGGTTGGAGGTGCTTCCTCCTGCTCAGTCTGGAGTGCAAGATCTGGGTGTGGCCCATAGAGGGCGCTCCGTGTCCCACTCTTCCGATACATGGTTAGCTCAACAGCATAGTCCTCAGTAGATGCTACAGTCCCATCGCAGCTCATTGACTTGAACAGCTCCTCCTGCCATGGACATGCATTTGAGAGAAATGCATCATGGGGGTATAGTACTACTATACTAAAATACTAAAAAAGTCTTCTGATTAAACAGCATGGTAGATCTGACTGAATTACAAGTTAGCTTGACTCTGATTAAACTTGAACAGGAAACAGAGGGTGTGTGTGGTCACCGGGGTTTGTGTGTGGTTACGCCGGGTTCTCAGGCTATCTGTGAGACTCTTGGTGTCGGTGATTTGACTCTCAAACTGTCTGAAATATTCATACAGGCGATTTGTCCATTGGCCCATTGAACGCACATGGAGCCACATGGTATCTATGAAAAGAAGTGATAGACACATCAGTGCTCTGTATTTCTATACGATATGATTGATCTTTCTATGGACTGACTTCTGTGACCAAACGATCGTTTCCAGAGTACAGAGAGGTAGATTCACAATTAGTAGTGCATTTTAAATTGCTAATTGACTTCTGCTTGCTGTTTCATCTAACTATATTTCTATGTACTTCTATATACATTCATTGATTCATATGTATAAAATTGGAACACAGTTGAGATTCTTTCGATTGTACCTTGTTGCTCAGGGGCGCTGCTGATGGTGAAGGGGTGCCACTCATACTTGGCTATGACTGGGATGTTGATGTAGACAAAGTCTCCAGGTTTGAAGTGGAAGGAGGGAGGCCTCTTGATCACCAGATGCGTTACCTTTAATGTCCGCCAAAAGGAAGCCAAAGTTTAGCGCGTGGATACTGTCAAGGTTTTAAACTCTGTGCTCTAGGAACCTGAAGAGTATCCATGATGACACTCTGCAAGACCTGTATGATCCTGAAAAACTCCAGTTACTTCGTCGTTTGGGTTATTGTCCTGCTACGAGCATCATGATCTACTGGCATTTGAGGTATATGGTTGAATCTGAGCAGTTATCATGCTAGTGTACACTAGTGTTTTGTACACTGCAGCCCTTTAATCTCACAGTCACACTATTTAATTCCAAATCCCTTCCTCTCCCAGCAGCTGCATAGTCTATTGTTGAGATAACATATAAAGCTTGTAATAGTACCTTAGATGGAAGCAAGTTGACTTCAATGATGTACTGGCCACCCATGCGAGACACTGCAACACCCACTAACTTCTCCACAATGAAGACTATACCAGGCACCACAAACCACTTCCAGAAATTTGCACAGTGGACTATTAGCAGTATCCAAACCCAGACATAGGAGAGGTGGGTCCAGTAGAAGACCTAAACAAATGCAGAATTCCTATTTGTCACAGTGCATGTGTTGGGTAAATAATAGGATACTATGGCATAAATAAGCGTTTCGGTACATTCAGTTCAAGAACCGTCTAATCCACAGTTTGTAGCACAGTTCTAAATTTAATCATGGCAATATTTTTTTGTTTCAGTTAATCTAACTTTCCATTTTCAAATGTATCCAAGTAGTGATCAGAATTGAGGTAAGGTCATTGTTGTGACTTTCACAAATGTATGTCAAGGGGTTTATCCAACATTCAGCTTCAGTATTATAAGGAAACGTGCTCAACACCAGCTTGGTTTTGGCTTTGAGCATCCCCACACCTGAAGGAATCACTTCATTCACCTCAAAATGGCCTCTACGTCTCACAAACGTGCTGGAACAGACCACCATGAGGCAGATGAGGACTTGCAGCACAACCCCTGTGATAGAGGCAAGGCCATAAATCCAGCCGATACCAGGACGTGTAGTCAGGAGGTATTCCCACATCTGATACCTGCCATCCATCTGCATTAAACGACCTGGGAGAGGACAAGACACATACAGACAGACATACAAATGGCCATTAACAGCATTTATTAGATGTTTTAATGCACACAGTTTTACACTATTTTTCTTTAGCAATTGTACCATATTTTGTCATTAAGGCAGTACTAGTTATTGTTTACTAAAAATTACATTATCCTTGGAGAAAACACTAATATAGCTGTTACTGCAGTAATTATATTGTAAAAAAAAATACATTTCTTACATTTCTTACATTTAAACTGAAAATCTGGATCTTGAATCCAGTTGCAAAATATGGTACAGAAATAACTGTACCAATAATGATACAAAATGTTTTGTACAGTGAAGGTAAAAAACAATGTTACCAAAGTTCATGACATGTGCCATGGTATGCCCTATGGTGAAGACGAGGATGGCATAACCCACAATGTGATGCAGGAGGATGTTTTGGTCCAAAGGTAAGACTCTCACCACCCAAGTGGCCCGTAGCCAGGTGAGGCAACGCCGCAACATCAGAACCTGGAAGAAGAGCAAATCAACAGTAACACACCTTCCAACTGGGTGATGACTAAAGCCAAGTCAGTCAGGCCACTCCATTTGAGGTATTCAAGTCTCCAGCAGCCATTCCCTAATGATACAACTTCAACGACTGGAGCATTGTTGTCCATCATGATGAAATTAGGCCTGTGTTGACTGGATTAATTATGTTATTCAAGTAATATGGGCTTGTCACTGTACCATTCACAAAGTGTAGGTCAGTTCTGTATTAACTAGACACACCTGCCCACACTGTAACACCAACACCACCAAAGACTCGTGTGGTGACAACAGTGGCTGATGCATAATGCTCTCTTTGAAGTCTCCAACATCATTGGCGGTCATCATCTCTGCTCAGCGTGAATCGACTTTCATCAGTCCTGAAATTTCACCCAAGAGCCAAAGATCCCTTAACGTTTTGTGAGTATCATATCTGCTTACCATAATGAAAGTGCAGTTGAGGTCAAGACATGTGCCACAGCCTTTGGCCAGCATGAGCCAGAGGCCCCCGGGGGCGTGCTGGTGCATGGCCAGGATGAACAGGAGCACATTGATCAGGCAGTAAAAGCAGAGGAAGAGCAGCTTGCGGCTGTTGTTTTGCCAGTACGCTCGGGTCAGGTAGCGGGGCGTATGCCGCTTCTTCTCTTCCACATCGGGAGGCTTTAACCAGTTAGCAGCACTGAGGAGTTCAGAAAGCACCAACACAATTGTAATGTCAGTGAGAAACGTCGATTAACAGTATCTTCTTCGGTGCATAGGAGGGGCACACACTACTTTCTAATAAAAATTGATTTCTAATGATGTCCAGATTACTCATAAACAGTGCTGATTGAATTGTTGAAGAATTCTCCTATCTCCAACCTGATGGTGAGGTTCTCCATGACCTCGGGGAAGGTCTCAAGCTCCGCCTTTAACTCCTCGAACGTGATGGAGCCGCTGTTGTCTTTATCAGCAGACTCAAACAGGGCCAGTGTCAGGTCATCCAGTTTCTCCTCGGGTAGGGAGATGGCGCTCTCCCTCAGGCAGGACTTCAGCACCGTACGCAGTTCATCAGGGTCTATAGAACCACTACCTGTTCAGCCAATACATATATTACATGGACAGAATTTATATGTGGATAGTTTGATAAATAGAACAAATATCCTTGAAATGAAGTATGGCAATGCTGAGTGGCAATTAACAAATCAACTTAAAAGCCACTGACATTGACAGTTTATTAACCTTTATTAACCTCTAACCTCTCATTAATCTCTAACACAGAAGCCATCTGTCAGCAATTCCTCTCTCTGGCAAGCCTAGTCACCACAATAACCCCTACCCTACCAATCTGTCACCAGTTCCCAGTATAATCAACTACTCTTTTAATTCCTTCAGTTTCACAACATCGGTGCAACGTATTGCCAGTTCCTGTGTATCTGGACGCCTGTGTATCTTATTTCTTGTGAGCCTGTAATGTTGCGCTTGTTTTTTGGTCTTTTCTCCTTTTTTGTACCTTTGCCAGGAATTTTAGGACTGATTTTGAATTTGGATGTAGAAGGTTTTCAGGAGATATGCGCAGCTTTAGCTTAAAGCTAGTTTAGCTTTAGCAGTTTAAGGGAAACTGTTGGGTAGTTGTTAGCATCTTCAACACTTCAGGTGGTAAAAGATCTTGCTCACACCATCAGAGTTCTAGCCACTTAAAACACCACCAATTTTTCCAATGCAAAAATGACATTCATAATTACATTGCTCACTGGTAAGGTTGAATGGCCCACAACTGAGCCTTGCAAATTCACGTTTCCTGTTAGACTGACATTCTGCTAGTCCCTTGGTTCATTTCAGCTCTTACTGATTTCAGGTCAGGCTGAAATGTTCTAGAGAAAACGTTTGTAACACTTTCTATGAAGCATGCATTCATAAACCATCATAAATGTGATTATAACTGTCTGTAACATTATGAAGTTACAAATAGTTATAATGGGCTTGCATAAAATTCAAACGCTTTCATGCGCCAATGTACTCCAAATGATTGAGTGCCGCCTTATGAGTGCATTATAATTCCTATCAGTGCTTCCTTGGATATCAGCCACATCTCTTTTTCTGATCAGATGAACCCTCTGACGTCCTTGCCATGGACAGATGGATTAAATGATGTGAGCAAACTGTGATGATGCTCTTGTGTGCATGCCAAGTGCAGTCTGCAAGCAGAAAATACAAGCTGACCGCTGTGGAGACCTTTGTCCTTCGTATGTTCTGGTGCAGTTGGTATGGTTGCCACCAGAGGTCCTCCTCCACTGAGATCTAGCTTAGTTACCAAGACAACCATTATCCTACCAACCGTTACCCGGTTCCCACTCTAAACAGCAACCTTTCCTTAACCCTTATGTTTCACCACACCAGTGTAAAGTGTGAACAGTTCCTCTGTATTTGCACACCAAGCCAGTTTTACAGTATTTTGCCACTGTGTTTTATCCTTTGGTTTTGTTACTTTATCAGACTTTTTAGGACCGATCTTGGTTTTGATCTCCTACTGCTCTCGCTTTTGACATGTCCTGTCCCTTTTTGACGTGTCCTGTGCCTTTTTGACGTGTCCTGTGCCTTTTTGCCATTCAATTGCAAGTGTTTCGCTCATAGCTCTCAGATGTCTCAGTATCTATACCAACCAAAAAATTTATAATTGGTCACACCACGCACTGCTGTCTTCTACCATCTGATTGAGGTATTATATGCTAAAAGGTAACTGACCATCCACATCGTAGACCTGGAAGAGGAAGCGTAGTTTGTCTGTCTCGCTACCGTGGATGAGGAGGTCCAGAGCTTTCAGCAGTTCATCCAGACTGATAGACCCACTGCCATCAGAATCAAAGAGTTCAAAGAATCTCTCTGCAAAGAACGACTGGAACAAGAGGAAACAAGATCAGACTGTCAGGACTGCTAGTATATGCTATTATTTATAGATCTGTTTCAAGCACACAGACATTTTAATATTCAAAGCAGCATGTTCCCCAAATCATTTTTATGGCATGGATGAAAGAAGGTTATGTTTGTGTTGTAATTTTAAAATGACAGAATTTTATACTTAGTTTGCAAATATAATTTTAGATGACATTAAAGGCTATTGTCAATGTAAGGGCAGATGTTTATTAAATGAAACTGACGTATAGGCCTACTGTATAGCCTGGTTTATAAACAGTTAGTTAGGTAATTTCTGAGTTTATTTTGTGCTCTCAATTTCACCAATATTTTATTAATATTGACTGCTTTTAATCAACCATTTTTATGCATAATTCCCCAACTTTAAGAGAATATAAGCAACTGAAATAGCATGTAAATTCTTTGAGATGCTCAGACAATAATGCAGCTATTCTTGGTTCCTTGTTATCCCGGGTCCCTTTTCCTTCAGTCTTTTCTTCAAACAATGAAATGCATTCTGAATTCTAGGGTGCATTTTGGGTAACAGACTCAGAACATTCCACATTATCTCTGGATAACTCCACAGTTTCTACCAGTGTTGTTGTGTCGTCTTGCTGGGCCGTGAAGTGCAGACCAGTGAGACATTTGGTTTGACCCGAGTCATTTATTTGCACACATCAGAATTTATCCTGCTGCTGCCACTGGTAGTCACATCATTAGGAACGAATATCACCATGTGACGAATATCATCTCCGTGACACCAGGCATGTCTATGTCACCACATTTCACAGCTAGGGTTTTATTCTTTTGATCATTACAGTTTCTGTTATTTTTTGTTATTTTTCCTCTTTGCATCAGTTACTAGTTAAAATGATTTGCTTTTTATTTACTTTTTAGAACACATGGATTTCACCTGTGCCTTCTGGCTTCTTAATAATTAACTTATTTTTTCTGATTTTTAATTTTGTTTTGGCCATGACATAGATTCAGTGAGACAACAGCAGTATATTTAAAGTATTATCAGTTGTCACCTTGAAGTATGCATATTGAATTCTTATTCTAGACCTATATATATTGATTTCTTAATCTAGAACTATGCATATTGAATGATCTTTCTGGAAGTGTGCATACATGTGTTCAGGTGATGTTTAAGTTCAGACATACAATCTATGTATAGACTAGGAAACAGATGCTATACACCTGTTTTGATTAAAATCCCTTCCACTAATTCATACACTAATTCCATCTTTTGTAAGATTTGCATTTTGATGGCTCTCACCTCCTTCACTTTAAGGGCTGTTTTAAACTCATCCAGATCAATCTCCTTGTCATCTCCTGCAATGCTCTCAAACTGTTTGGTGACCCACACAAGCCAACGTGTGTCATCATCCAGACTCATGCTTCTGCTATAATAGGATTTTAAATCAACAACAGAAGAAATGTATTTAACAACAATTTGAACATATATCAATATGCAGCAATTTAATTTGAATTAGAATTTTATAATGTCTAAGCAAGAAACATCAATACAATATAAACCAGTACATATTTTAGAATAAACATTTATAGCTATCAAATTTAAATCTAAATGTATATTAGCAATGCTAAAATAAGATCTGAAATGTACATTTTCAGACAATTATAGAATCTTTATGCAAAGTCACGGCAAACATATCTGCTAAAAATAAATATCACACATTATAGAACAACCATACTGCACAATTTACATCAGAAACTTACTTGGTGAAGTATTTTCCAGTATCCTGATCTCAGTATCCAACGAGTACTGTATTTCCTTGAAAACTTAAACAGATAGCCTTTGATTTTTCTATATATTACTATATATTAGTTTTCACTTTCTGATATTGTCTTTTTTGAGTAAAATGGTAATACATAGGTGAAAATACAAACACACACGCACACATGCACACAAATACACACACACACACACACACACTCAGAGGTACAGAGAGAGGTACAGGCAAAGAGGGAGAGAAAGAGAAAAAGAAAAGGAGAGAGAGAATAGCAGTGCATTATTTAGCATTTCTAGCAGCTGTGCCTGACATCGCACTTCCTGCTGTGTGCTCAATGTAGCTGAGCGCCATTTCCTTTAGTGCCTTTTGCATCCCAGCAGCTATAGGAGCTGGCCAGGCAAAACTGCACAGGAAAAACACAGGTAATATTAACATGAACATGGACGTCCAAGAATGAAAATAACATTCAGGACAGTTATGAGAAATATTCAATAGTTCAATAGTTATTGAAGTAATTTTATTGACTCCTTTGTGTTAAATTCCCTAAATGTCAGGGTATGGCGGCAAGAAGCACAAATCCAACCAGCTAAACATACATGTGGTCCAGGGCCGGCGCCACGGGGGGGGGCGAATGGGGGCGTCGCCCCCTCAGGCGAGGTGTCCCGCCCCCTCAATATAAAAAATAAGACCCATTTATTTTACAACAATCGCTATGATGTGGTCCATACATTTGGTCTATACATGTGGTCCATACAGAGCTGGAGTGGCTAATTGGGAGATTCGGGCGGATTCCCAATGGACCAGCTCATGTCAATGTCTTTGGGCCGATTGGGAGGGAAAAATAATTTTGGGCCGGATTTGGGCAGGAAACTCCTAGGCTGAAAAAGGGGCCCACTCCGGCCCTGGGTCCATACATGTGGTTCATACGTGTGGTCCATACGTATGGTTCATACACGTGGTCCATACGTGTGGTCCATACGTGTGGTCCATACATGTGGTCCATACGTGTGGTACATACGTGTGGTCCGTACGTGTGGTTCATACACGTGGTCCATACGTGTGAAATGAAATGAAATGTGCCATATTTTGTCAATTGTGATTTTTACACCCCAATCGAAATTTGTCCTCCGCTTTTAACCCATCTGTGCAGTCAGAACACACACACACACACACTAGTGATTACTAGGGGGCTGTGGATCAAACGTACCCAGAGCGGTGGGCAGCCCTAGCCCGGCGCCCGGGGAGCAGTTGGGGTTAGGTGCCTTGCTCAAGGGCACCTCAGTCATGGCCTGTCTGGGAATCGAACCCACGACCCTCCGGTCACAAGACCAGTTCCCTAACCGCCAGGCCATGACTGCCCCATATGTGTGGTCCATACGTGTGGTTCATACGTGTGGTTCATACGTGTGGTCCATTCGTGTGGTCCATACGTGTGGTCCATACGTGTGGTCCATACGTGTGGTCCATACGTGTGGTCCATACACGTGGTCCATACATATACAACACTGCACACTCGAGCCAAGTGCTTCACAATGTGGTCCAGAGCTGAATGAGGTGGAACAGAAATAGGTGTTTGTGGTGCTTAACATCTCCTCAGCCTTAACTCATGTATATGTAGAGATATTAATCCTTTTTACTGCTCATCTGAGATCTTTTAAACAGCTGCACTGGTGTCTGAAGCACACAGGAGTTCTATGGACCATTCTGTTTCTATGCCTGTGTGTGTGTTTATTTGTGTTTGTGTGTGTTAGGTAAAACTAACATCTCCCGATGTTAAACATCTCCTCATCTTAAAGCAAGGGTGAAGCTGAAGCTATGTCAGCTTTATAACCACTCTATAACTGTTAGTCCTTCATCTGAACCTACACTGCATTAACACATCCCTCCATCTCACAATGCAAGTTGTAGAGGGCATGAAATTACCATGACGCCCATTCCAAAGTCACAAAGAGCTCAAAATGGTGTGGATATGGTGAACACTCTGGACATTATAAAGTTGTTCTGTCTTTAAACACAGATTTGAATCTTTAAGTGGGTGCAGGTAGCATGCTGTATCTCTGTACTCTGATCAGAAGCTACCAGTACCAGCAATGTTACAATAACTGTTCGTAATGTTTTTTTTAAATTTTTTTATTCTAGATTTGCAAGATTTCACTGCCTCAAATGTTATCTATTGTCAAAAGCTGGCAAATGATTTGTGATAACTAAAAAAAAGATGATCTGGTTATGATCAGTGGAGACCATGTGTATTATTGCCAAGGATAAGAAGCATTTTCATTTCAAATTACAATGTAGCACATCAAAAGATGTTAATGCATTTGATACAAAATTCCGTTGTTGCATATAGTAAAGATGATCGTTAATATGTCTTAAATCATTTGCATTTGTGCTTGACAGTTGATATCTGCGTCACTCCACTCGGAGGCGTTTCTGTGGTGATGGCGGTGGCTCCAGAGAGAAGGCCGTTGGGGAGGAGGGCCTGGACTCAGGGAAGTGCTCCGTACAGTACTTCTCAATGTAGGGTTTAGCAATACTCCACACCTGGGCAGAGGAGGACACTCCTTAGGCAGGCTGAAGGCAACCTAGCTGCTGAGACCAGTTTTGCTGGTGCTTTTAGAACAGTTAAAACCGAACAGCATTTGACCAGGCGCCCAGTTGAGGGTCAGTCTAGAGCAATTTTAGAGTGCTATTCTCATGTTAGCAATGCCAATCTTTATTGTGTACTTTATGTATTATTTACATGTTATGTACATATTATGCAAAATAGATTATTTCTTATTAACGACCAGGGAGGTCCAGATATAGACCCACCTTTTGGTCTACAAGGAGTCTGTGAACAGCTTCAATGTCTGCAGCCATAAACCTGTCTTTTATCCAGGGTCTACACATCAAAGATAGTGAGAAAGTGGAAAAGAATTAGGGAAGGGGAGACAGAGAGAGGGAGGGAGGGAGGGAGGGAGGGAGGGGGAGAGAGAGAGAGAGAGAGAGAGAGACAGACAGACAGACAGACAGACAGACAGACATAATAAACAGTAACAGAGACAAGCATATTGTGAGATGGGCAATATTTAGTTTAAATAACCACTGGAAACATATTGAATAACTAGTTTAGACATCTTGGTTAAAGTTATAATAATCTAAAGCCTTGCTTACTTGACGACAGAGCGCACAAGGTCATAGACCTTCTCCAGTGGTGTAGTGGTGCGGAGTGGCCGGAGGAACTCGATACCCTGACAAGCTGCTAGCAGTTCAATAGCCAACACTGAGAGGAAACACATTCAAACACACGGCCAGTCAAGATTACACACACAGCATTGGTGAGAGAGTTAGAATCTTATAGCACTTGATCATCGCAGCACTGTTGATGAAAGAATTACAGTTGAGTGAAATGATTTGGAGAAACATCTGCCATTGAAGCACCGCATACATGAGCACCAGCACCGAGTACCAGAACTCAGTGCCCTTCACCCCTCCGGACAAAGCTGAGCTGTGCAATTCAGAGAGACAGAAGTGTCCTGACCAACATAAGAAATGTCACATGGATGTTGTGCGAGGTTGTACCCTGCTCCACGTGTTCAATCACACGCAGGGCCTTCCTGGCAGCCCAACCTCCCATGGACACGTGGTCCTCTGTGGCAGCGCTGGTCGACAGCGAGTCCACTGAGGAAGGGTGGCACAGCACCTTGTTTTCGGAAACTGTAAGGAAAGAAGGCCAGTTGGCTCACAGAGCTAACATAGCAACTTACTTCAACCTGACTTCTCAGTGCCTATGCCTTCCCTGGCAGCATATGATAACATGGTGTTGTGTGTTGTGTGTATTGTGTGTGTGCATTTGTCTTATGTGTGTGTGTGTCTGTGTGTGTCTGTATGTGTGTGAGTGTGGATGACTGACCAAGGGCTGCAGCAGTGCAGTGTGCGATCATAAAACCAGAGTTTAGTCCTCCTTCATTGACCAGGAAGGCTGGCAGTTCACTGAGTGACGGGTTACACAGACGCTCAATTCGTCTCTCACTGATGGATGCCAACTCGTGTACTCCTATACACAAGTAATCTAGTGCCTAGTTGAAAGGGGAGAGACAGACAGAACATGGCAGATGTGGAGAAGCTAGATAGAAAAACAAACACACAGTTATCTTACACATGGACACAAAATAAATATGTACTCTAAACTGTAGTAACCTAGACTCTACTAACCTTTGCCGGGTACTCTCCATGGAAATTTCCACCTGAAATCGTTTCTCCCCTCTCTGAAAACACCATCTGGTGTATTTGTTAGGGCTAAAACACACACATGGTTCAAAGCTAATGTAAGTGATCGTTTTTTAATTTCACCGAACCTAAACTCTCCTTACATCATGATAGTGACAATGGTAAGAAAAATGAGTGGGTTTTGCAGAAAAGCTTGAGTGTGACTGAATCGTGGGGTGGACTCCTTCAGTAAGTAAGCCTGGCAGAATTTAGCAATAACCTTAAAGCCCATTACAGCAGCTTTAAAGTGAGAGTGGAAGCGCTGTCCTGAGGCCTGGCTCTTGAAGCAAGGGCAGAATTAAAAAGAAGAGACAACTCTTTTCTGATTTGTTTCTAGAGTTTACGATAATACAGGTAGGATACAGGATTGTCTGTAGCACTGTTAATTTCTGTGTTTATGATGTTTTTCACAAAAGCAATGGTATCATTGACGATCCCATGAACCTGTAAAATAAAATGTGGATTAGATTTGGGTAGAAGAGCACTAGACCATAAGAGATCTTCAGTGCTGATGGAGGGGCTGTTTATCAATGAGTCTGGTTTTACCTGTGGACAACAGCGCATGGTATATGCATCCTGGACCCTCTCACAGAACCTGTGGCTTTCTACGAATGCATACAGAAAACATGGTGATCCCAATATGGCCGCATGCAAATGCGTAGTAAGCACAAAGTAAGCTTGAATGAAGAGTGCTGTCACCGGCGATCTCTGAGGCATGATGGTCAGAGTCCAGCAGAGCACGGAAGCGCAAGGCCACTTTCTTCTGGCCTGGATGAGGACGCAGCTCATGAATGTCTGGGGGGGGTCGGGTGTTTGGAGATTGTGACAGGGAGTTAGAGAAACAAGTAGCGCTGAAACAAGTAGCTTCATAGTAACATGCTGAGATGACATTAGAAACAGACGGATGCATTAAGGGAAAGATCTAGTCTTTAAATTAAACTGTCAGTCTGTTTTGGACCTCTCCTCGGGTGACGCTCAGTCCAAAAATGGTCGGTGACTGAAATCAGTGAGATGGAGTTTCCTTTATGTGCCTAACAATGTCAATGGGGATGTGTTTGCTCAGCATGTATGTGGCAGCCAAGTGCCATAGCTAAGAACAGCCTATACAGTATATTATTGCCAAAGGTCAGAGGACCGGACAGGACCATTTTCAGGTTTGAAAACATTTTTGTCAAAAGCAAAAAAATCCTCAAATGACTCTATAGTTGTATGGATGAGTAGGATGAAAGGGGAACATGTTTTTACCACTATCAAATGCTTTAGTGGTTCCCTTCAGCACCTCCAGGGTCAGCGCAGCGATGATGTCGGCTTGTTGGGCGATGGACTCTGCTCTCTCCACGGCCTCTGCACCCAGTGATGTGATCATTTGTGTCCCATTGATCAGAGCTAGACCCTGCAGATGGACACACTTTTACTACCCTTCATCCACAAAACCATTTCAAAGAAGAGAGCGTCATTTGGCCAGTCACATTAACTTAGACATATCTACTTATTAACTGAAGTGCTATGGATAATGTTTGTCATTACAGTAATCCACAAACTATCAAATTATGATGGTTCAATACTCAACTATTACCAGCAATCATTATATGTTGCAGATGTTTTTATTTCAGACTGTATTTATTTGTCTTTTTTCAACATTGATCCCAGCCTGTTATGAAACCAAGCATTAGGTAGGTCAAGGACACGTCTTTTAGCTGAGGAAACTGCTTGTTAGTACAAAGACAGATAAAGATGGTTAAACCTTAACAGAGGTAATGGGGTTAATCAAAGTAGTACCTCTTTTGGTTTGAGTGTTATAGGCCTCAGGCCGTGGGCCTCCAATACCTGTGGACAATGCAAAGGATCAAAGGTGACACTTTAAAAGGCGGTTGATAGAAGCTAATAGATTTCACATCGATCCAGTTGCCTCAGTGAGTTTGGTAAACACAGGGAATGAATGAATGGAGTACTGCCGGCTTACGTATTTGGCGTCAGCCCAGCCGCTCTTAGGTGACCACATCTTGCCTTCGCCCATCAGCCCCAGGGCCAGGTGAGAGAGAGGAGCCAAGTCCCCACTGGCTCCCACTGTTCCTTTCTCAGGAACAAAAGACAAACAGGATGCTGGGAAAACAAGATGGAGGAATACGGTAAGAAACCCGGAGTGTCAGAAAGGGGGAAAATTATTTGACGAGGGATGAGTCCTTTTTGATTGGGAGCAGTCTCTCCAGCAGTGTCTTTTATCAGGTTTAATGATAATCAAAGCAGTTATGAATATTCATTTATCCTCTGAAAGAAACGTTGTGTCTCATAAATAATACCTAGACAAATTCAAAAGTGAAAAACACCATTGCCCAGACATCGGTCCCTGATAAAAGTGTTAATGTACCGTTGAAGGCCTTAACCATGCAGTGCAGAGTTTCCAAGGAGATGCCACTGTATCCTTTAGCCAGGACATTTATCCGGAGAGCCAGCAACATTCGGGTTTTCTCAGGGCTCAGTGGACTGCCCAACCCTACACAGATACACAGACACACACAGACACACAGCGTACACACAATACACCATATATACAGCCAAGTGACACATACACAACAGCCACTCAGCAAAACATCACACACAACACACCCGTCAAGGAAAAATAGAGGAGAGGTGAAGACTTCTTGCCAGTGCTGTGTGCTAATGGAGAAATGTATGAGAAGTTTAGTCAACAAATGAACTCTGACTAGAAAATGTTATAATCTCACCAGCTGAATGTGAGCGAATAAGGTTCTCCTGTAATTCCCTATAATGGAAAAAATATATCAGACAAACTGATGCAGGTTTCAAGAGTGCAGGTGTCCAGGGCTGATACAGAGGTGCATGGTGAACCTCAGGAAATCATGAACACCAGACAACAGACAAATCATATAAAAGCTTTATAAAGCGCAAAGCATGCACACTGGCCAAACCGCCAAAACCATGAGTGTACCTGAGCTTGCTGTTAGGGATGACAGTTCGCGCAAACTTCCCAAATCCTGTGGTGATCCCATACACAACTGCAAAACAACCACAGGCCACAGGGATTATGCACAAGCCACAGTTTAGTCATTACCTGAAAAAGGTGCATTTTCCCTGATAAATAGAAATAAAGATCCTACCAGGTTAAATGGTTTGCTTTTTATAAGGCTCACTTGAGCCATAGTAGATAGCACTACAGGATCTGATCAGACAATGGTTGGATGTGTTGCTGTATCTGTATTCTCAGCCGTGCGGTGTTCCACCTCCATACATGGAGCTCAGTGTTCACCCTTCAGGCCTTTGATCACATCATGCTTACCTTTCTTTTCTTTCACTATGGTGTCCAGAAGTTCCCGTGACTGCTCAACCTTCTTCTCAGCTTCAGGGGTCAACTAGAAGTAATAACCAGTTTTTTTTTAGCAATACCTATCATTTCTGTTCAGGTCATATAAAAATTCTCCAGGTAGAAAGGATTCATTGTTACTGATTTCCATGTTGAAGTGCTGGTATAAATGGTTTTAAATGCACAGTAATTTTGGAGCTATAGTGAACAATATTTATATAGCCTCAGATGTGCCAAATTCTTTTACCTTGATCTTGTAGAGGCCGCGTCCTAGCTTAACTAGGTCAGTGGACGTTAGGCTGTTGCCATCTAGAGAAATGTACTGAACATGCGCTCAAGTCATCATTCAAGTGATACATATTTAGATATATTTATTAGCATCCACGGTGCAAAGTACTGTTTTGTCCATATTGGAAAATATCTTAAAAGGAACCCTTTGCAAGGTTAAAAGAACATTCAAAATAAACTTTTAAATTATTAGCTATTTCAAAGAGATAATTTTCTTCACGTACTTCAAGTTGGTCCACTATTATCTCATTAAAGATTACAGTGATCTGGTCAGATATGTAAATCATTCTTACCTCTTCTGGCTCTCTATAGGCTCTTATTCTGGTTAATGTTGTTAAGGTGGTATAGGTTAACTATTAATAAAGTGCTTGCAAACAACTTTACATCAGTTTACCACAAACATGAATTTCCATTTGCCATATACTGTAACCAGCTCTAAATAAACACATTTTATTTACTGTGGAACGTAGAGATAATAATAATTGACTACATGGTACATAGCAGCAATACACTAAGGGTACAAGTACGACAGTCCAGGTTGGCTGGGAATGAAGTCAGATGACATGGTGTCTCCTCCAATCTCTAGGAAAACCAGAATGAAACACAACACTGAGCGTCTATCTTCAGACAGATCTGACTTATCATCAGAAGAACTCATAAGAAATATAAATGTGTTGCTAACTGCGTTTAATATTACCCAGTTCGACAAAATCATTGTCTTCCAAGACGTCGTGTATTACGTCATCAGCGTCGAGCAGTCCATGTCCCTGACACCTCCTGGACGTGAAGCACACGTCCTTCACCTGTTGGATTCCTCCGTTATCAGGTTTATTCTTGGCATAGCGTTTCAGAGCTTCTACTCCTAACCATCTTATGGTATTGGACGTGTCTTTGCAAGGAACCGTCAGCCACTCGTCCCTGACGTGCACAGTGAAGCGTGGCATGGTCCTGCCGTCGTCAGCCAGGTTTAATGTCCAACCTCGGCCTGGGGAGAGGTGATATGAGGGAGCACATGGAGCAGCGAGCGGCCAATGAAAGAGGGTCTGACGAACCCCTCCTCAGTACGCCGCTGAACCCATGATTACGCTTGAGCAAGCTATCTCTCATTTACACAAACACACACACACACACACACACACACACACACACACACACACACACACACACACACACACACACACACAAACACACACACACACACACACTCACACACACACACACTCACACACACACACACAAGACTCAGGTGCTTCTCATTCAGCAAAAATGCATTGTAGAAAACTCTATTCACTTATTCATTCTATAAGATTCCCCATTGGCAAGCCTAAAATATAAGACGTAATAAAAGGCTAAAACGTAACACAATTAATAATTCATTTTGAGGTGATGAAATGAAAAATAATTGCATGATAATTAGCATGCATTAAGATGCAGTCTGTATTTCCACACATTTAGACAGAAGCAGAGGCCTTAGACTGGAAACAGATACTAACACAGTCCAACTTGTAATTTTAACTGTTTAGGTAAAACAAGAAGGCACCTGGGGAAGAATATCTCTCAATGATGACTTTCATGGGTTTACTGTGCAGCCAATTTGAAAGTCCTGTATTTAAAAGGTCAGTTTTGGTACACTTATGTCATGCCTTTGTACTGGCCTTATATCACAGACTACAAAGGCACTGCCATGTAAGAAGTCATGCTGGCGTTTAAAAGCTCTTCTCTGCCTCTCCAACATGCACAAGCAGACTCCTTTTCTCTCTCTCTCACACATAGACACTGTCACACAGCTCTTCTTTTGCCCTGAACCTCAGAAGCTATACTTCACAACTTATACATTCATTCGCCCAGTCTTGAGGCTTGGCAAGGCTCCAGGTGAAAACCCCTGAAGGTAAACCCCTCCGTCCTGCCCCCCCCCTCGCTGCAGAGTGTATGAGAGAGCCCTTGTGTGAAAGGGCCTGTAGTCATACCCCTCAAATGCAAACCACTCACCACTGCAAAAACATTTCACACGTCTGGGACGTCCGTCATGTCTTGATGTTGACAAATTATTATTATTTTTTTGTCATTAGGGTATTAGGGTGCAACATAGATAAAGTAATCTTTAGGGCATTAGGAGTAGAATAGGATTTCACCACAGTATTAAGAACGCGTTTACCTTCATGCTATATATAACTCATGCAAGATGAAAATGGAAATAAAAAGTATTTTAAATGAAATGTTATTGTGCTATAAATACAAAATTACCTGATTAAGTAGAAACATGGACAAAATAAGCAGCATTCCATGGACTCAAATTCCAACAAATTCTCCCTGCTCCTCCCATTCTTCAGGTTCCTGGATTCCGCCTCCCTCCCACCGGTGAGCTAGCTCTACGTCAGAGGACAACTCCCTGCCATTCCTGTCTCGATCCCCTTTATAAAGCCCGGCCTTGCCGAAGCGTACTCACAGCAGTAACAATGTCGTGCATGAAGCCTATCTTGATCAGCTGCCTGGTTGTGCTGTTCGTCCTCACATGTGAGTATGACATACACGCTGCTGTCTGGGGGATGGAGAGTGTTTACTTTATTGTTTTACAACCTTCTTCCATACGCAATACTTCTTTACTTCTGGAGTAAATGTTTTTGGTCCTAATAAGATGAACTATAATGATGTTCAGAAGAATGTGTCATGTAGATTTGATTTGCTTCATTAAGTCTTTCACATTGATTTATGGGTGGGAAACATTTGCTTGTTGGATACTTGTGAGGTTCTACATGATCTATTGCAGTGTTTCGTGAGGTGGACAGTGCAGCTCTGTCTGAAGAAATGAAAGCGGCACCAAAAGGTGACCAGAACACCTCCAACTTCACCCATCCTGAGATGATAACTGTAGTTTTATGCATCAGGGATCTCAGGGAGGAGAATAACTGAGGTTCTGAGATTCATGCAACGATGGAAGTTCTCTGTGGGTGGGAGAGGAAGAGTTTCAGTCCTTGAACCTTGACATATGTAATATTTGTTTTTTAATTATCATGTGTATTACAGGTAGCGTAAAGGGGATCTTCATGCATGAGAAAGACGCCACCAACTTCTTCAGGCACCATGGCAGAAGTGCAGTGAAAGCACCAGAAGAGATCAATGGTGAGTTTGTTTATAAAGTTTCTGACAGGAGAAGTCAAGGGTTTGGAGTGGTGAGCATTTAATTCAGATGGTATCATACAGGGTGTGAAAACCCAACTGTTGCTATAATGTAGATGTAGAACATGGAAGAGTTCTTGAGCTCTTGACTGGTGACTAGGTAATAGTGCTAGAGACTATGTGCTTCTCTTACACGTCTACTGATTCACCAATTTCCTTGTTCCTTCATATTCTCTTCTCCATTTTCATGCAGCTGAGCAGAGTCTGAGGCTGGTAGCTGAAGAAAGAAAGCGAGAGTTCCATGAGGAGCATGGGAACGAGCTTGAGAGTTACGCTGAGGAAGACCACAATGGTATCACCGACTCTCTTGAAATGCAATCTGTCGGTCTACCGATCGATGTTCAGAAGAATGTGTCATGTAGATTTGATTGGTTCATTAAGTCTTTCACATTGATTTGTGGGTGGGAATCATTTGCTTGTTGGAAACATGTGTGGTTCTACATGATCTATTGCAGTGCCCCATGAGGCTGAGAGTGAAGCTCTGTCTGAAGAAATGAAAGCGGCACCAAAAGGTGACCAGAACACCTCCAACTTCACCCATCCTGAGATGATAACTGTAGTTTTATGCACCAAGGATCTCAGGGAGGAGAATAACTGAGGTTCTGAGATTCACGCAACGATGGAAGTTCTCTGTGGGTGGGAGAGGAAGAGTTTCAGTCCTTGAACCTTGACATATGTAATATTTGGTTTTTAATTATCATGTGTATTACAGGTAGTGTAAAGGGGATCTTCATGCATGAGAAAGACGCCACCAACTTCTTCAGGCACCATAGCAGAAGGGCAGTGAAAGCACCAGAAGAGATCAATGGTGAGTTTGTTTATAAAGTTTCTGACAGGAGAAGTCAAGGGTTTGGAGTGGTGAGCATTTAATTCAGATGGTATCATACAGGGTGTGAAAACCCAGCTGTTGCTATACTATTGGGGCAAAATATGGAACTGTTCCTGAGCTCTTGATTGGTGACTAGGTAATAGTGCTAGAGTCCATGCTTTGCTGTAGTCATACAATCTCAGGTTACCACTTAAACACCTATAACTTGTTAACCTGCACCTGTCATATCAGAAAACTCACAGTACATACACTGATAACTCTTAGAATTCTTAGTTCTTTCATCTGATAAATAGCAAATTGTGGCATTGAAATACACGTAGTTTTTTAATCTCATAACACAACAACTTTGATCAATTTGATGATAACTGATAATAACTAATTGTAACCACAGAGTAAACACAGTTTTCCATGCTCACTCTTTCACTAGAAAGCTGTAGAAGTGTGATCACTGTTCACGATCAGACGCCCCAGTCTGAGAACATGCGCTCCTCTTACACGTCCACTGCTTCACCAATCTCCTTGTTCCCTCATATTCTCTTCTCCATTTTACTGCAGCTGAGCAGAGACTGGCACCTGAAGAAAGAAAACGAGAGATCAGCGAGGAACAGAGGAACGAGTTTGAGAGTTACGCTGAAGAAAACCACAATGGTATCACCAACTCTCTTGAAATGCAATCTGTCTGTCTACCGATCGATGTTCAGAAGAATGTGTCATGTAGATTTGATTGGTTCATTAAGTCTTTCACATTGATTTGTGGGTGGGAATCATTTGCTTGTTGGAAACATGTGGTTCTACATGATCTATTGCAGTGCCCCATGAGGCTGAGAGTGCAGCTCTGTCTGAAGAAATGAAAGCGGCACCAAAAGGTGACCAGAACACCTCCAACTTCACCCATCCTGAGATGATAACTGTAGTTTTATGCACCAGGGATCTCAGGGAGGAGAATAACTGAGGTTCTGAGATTCACGCAACATTGGAAGTTCTCTGTGGGTGGGAGAGGAAGAGTTTCAGTCCTTGAACCTTGACTTATGTAATATTTGGTTTTTAATTATCATGTGTATTACAGGTAGTGTAAAGGGGATCTTCATGCATGAGAAAGACGCCACCAACTTCTTCAGGCGCCGTAGCAGAAGGGCAGTGAAAGCACCAGAAGAGATCAATGGTGAGTTTGTTTATAAAGTTTCTGACAGGAGAAGTCAAGGGTTTGGAAGGGTGAGCATTTAATTCAGATGGTATCATACAGGGTGTGAAAACCCAACTGTTGCTATAATGTAGAGGCAGAACATGGAACAGTTCTTGAGCTCTTGACTGGTGACTAGGTAATAGTGCTAGAGACTATGACTTGCTGTAGTCATACAACCTCAGGTTACCACTTAAACACCTATAACTTGTTAACCTGCATATGCACCTGTCATATCAGAAAACTCGCAATACATTCATTGATAACTGTTAGATTTTTTAGTTCTTTCATCTGACAAATAGCTAATTGTGACATTGAAATACACATAGTTCTTTAATCTCATAACACAACTTTGATCAATGTGATGATAACTGACAATAACTAATTTTATCCAGAGTAAACACAGTTTTCCATGCTCACACTCCTTCACTAGACATCCGTAGAAGTGTGATCACTGTTCACGATCAGACGCCCCAGTCTGAGAACATGCGCTCCTCTTACACGTCCACTGCTTCACCAATCTCCTTGTTCCCTCATATTCTCTTCTCCATTTTACTGCAGCTGAGCAGAGACTGGCACCTGAAGAAAGAAAACGAGAGATCAGCGAGGAACAGAGGAACGAGTTTGAGAGTTACGCTGAAGAAAACCACAATGGTATCACCAACTCTCTTGAAACGCAATCTGTCTGTCTACCGATCGATGTTCAGAAGAATGTGTCATGTAGATTTGATTGGTTCATTAAGTCTTTCACATTGATTTGTGGGTGGGAATCATTTGGGAACCACACATTTGTGGTTCTACATGATCTATTGCAGTGCCCCATGAGGCTGAGAGTGAAGCTCTGTCTGAAGAAATGAAAGCAGCACCAAAAGGTGACCAGAACATCTCCAACTTCACCCAACCTGAGATGATAACTGTAGTTTTATGCACCAAGGATCTCAGGGAGGAGAATAACTGAGGTTCTGAGATTCATGCAACAATGGAAGTGTTCTGTGGGTGGGAGAGGAAGAGTTTCAGTCATTGACGCATGTAATATATATGTATATGTGTATTACAGGTAGTGTGAAGGGGATCTTCATGCATGAGAAAGACGCCACCAACTTCTTCAAGCGCCATGGCAGAAGGGCAGTGAAAGCACCAGAAGAGACCAATGGTGAGTTTGTTTTTGTTGCTCTGGAGACTCAACTTGCCGTACCTGATGGCTGATAAAGTAAACCCACCTGAGCTGCAGACAGAAGGCTTGGCTAATACTCCACTCCGGAAGAGCAGCCTTCACACTGCACCGTAGGATATGACGATTACAGTAAGATGGAAATGACTCAAATGGATCTATACAATCACACGTATTAAGAGGTTGGATGGGCTGTAAAACAGCACGCGGTGCATGAGCGGAGCAGGTGTTGCTCTGCTCTGCTGGGTCTGGAGGCAGTGGAGGAATGTGGTGGGTGCTAACCACAGTGGCTGGCAGGAGCCACAGGCAAACACGAGGAATGCAGCACTCAGATGTCAGCTAGTGTCAAAGGAGAAGCTACATATGCAGTTCATCCTTTGATTTAGCTTGTTTTGCCATAGATGCTCACATGATTCTGGTAGTTTCACCCTTCTTAAGTGGTCCACTACAAGTTCCTTAATGTTTATGTTAATGTGTATGTTAAATGTAAGGTCAAACATGAGGTGAATTGTCCATGCAACGTTATCCATGTGTAAACGGTTGCATCAGAGGCATGAAAAACACCCCCGTGCACAGATTTACAAGATTTTTTAAGTTTCTGACAGGAGAAGTCAAGGGTTTAGTGGTGAGCGCTTAAGTCAGAAGGTATCATACAGGGTGTATGATTTGCTGTAACCTATAAATTGTTAACTTGCATACACACCTGTCATATTGAGAAAATCAACAATACATTCAGTGATAACTCTTAGAATTCTTAGTTCTTTCATCTGATAAGTAGCAGTTTGTGGTATTGAAATACATGTAGTTCTTTAATCTTATCATTTTCATGCAGCTGAGCAGAGTCTGAGGTTGGCAGCTGAAGAAAGAAAGCGGGAGTTCCACGAGGAGCACGGGAACGAGCTTGAGAGTTACGCTGAGGAAGACCACAACGGTATCACCGACTCTCTTGACAGTCTGTCCACCGATTGATATACTCGGTCTATGGATGGATCTGTAGATATGGATCTGTTCCACCAGCATCATGTTTATGCAAGCACCCCCCCCCCCCTCTCCCCCCACCCATCGACTCTTTTTCAGAACTAGAAGAAAGTGGTCATGTGAAGTCGGAGCAGTGGAGGGAACTCCACTACAAGGGTGCCGAACAACATTATGAACACAACCGGGAGACCATTTAAAAACCACTTTGCACGCTCTTCTACATTAGCAGAGAAAACTGTGCTAAGCCACAAAAATAACTGTGTAATTATGCATTAAATCACTAGCATTCAGATTTGTTCACTAGAAATTTATTTGAGAGAGAAAATGGGCTGCAGTCCTTGTATTGAAGTGTGACTAATAACATGCTGAATACACTGACTCTAGGACAATAATGCCAGCCCTTAAGCCCTTTAAGTGCTAGAAAACTAGAAAAATGTTACTAGAAAATGGCCCCTTCTTCAATCTTCACCAGGGCTTTTGAAGTGTATGATACTCACTGGGTTCCAAGCTATGTCTCCATCTTCTGGGGATGTTTCAAACAGCAGTTATTTATAATGGAGATGCAAAGGGAAGAGTCCAACCGGGCTTTTCCCAGTGTGTGCCCTGATTCACTAATGCCATCTGCAAAGAAGGAATTAGCGTGAACCAGACAAGTGGCAGGACAGAATCAATCATCATGCAATTCCTGTTCTTTCTATTAAAATCAAATACTTTTGTATATTTGCTCCTCAGCAGAGCGTGCAAGATACAACAGAACAAATCACGACAATGCTCAAATTACGTATGCACATCAGCTGAATATATTGTGCAAAATATACGAAAATAAAAAGCTAACAACATACTGTGTCCATTGCCTTACTTGCAAATACATTACCATTACTTAAATAAGAAACAAACAAAAATATCCAGTCTTCCAAATACTGACTACAAATTGTCAGTACTAAGGTCTGAATGTGTGTGACGGAGGGAGAGTCAAACAGGATCCATCAGCTTCGAGAGGGCGCTGAAAGAAGCAACACTTACCTGCTAAATTCAGAACGCTCCTACAAAGCCTGGGGAAAACAGCGGGACGCAACTGTGTTCATCTCTCATATTTCAATGAACACAACACACAGCAGCAATCGACACTGGATTACCAAATAATATACTGGAAAACATTTGTGCAAACACAAAGCCCCACTTTTATTCAGATTTTTATTCTCTTGATGAAGGGTTCAATTTGCCTATGGAACAAAAAGCATTACAATGTACAGTTCTAATAAAAACATCTGAATATCCCCTTCCTGACAATTTATTATTAGATAAAAATAACTGAACTTATTATATGCTGCCATCCACAATGACTAAATGTACTCCATAGAAAATGTATAAATTTCAGTACCATAATAAATATTGTAACCAAATAAATAAATAATCAAGAGTACATGTAAAAATAAGTAGATCCACTGACCTTCAGAAATACTCTCTTCAGGTAACATCTCAAGTCAAGCTTCATAAATTTGACACTCAAACACACCACAGTCTATATTTCTTTAACAATACTCACAATGGCAAAATTAAACCTTATGTTTCAGTACTGCACAATTTCAATGGGACTAAGATATGAGTGCACACATGAATACACTAATGATAATCCAGTGTCTTGTTTGCCAAGACCAACGTTCCACCCACTAGAGTGTAATGGTGAACAAGGATCACTGTATATCTCCCTAGTGATTTGGGAAACAGCTTCCTGGCTGTCTGGTTAACTGTTTCACTAAGCATACAGTATGTAGTCATGTAGTTTGACTAACTTGTTCAATGAATTACTATACCAATGAATTTATTACTGCTAACAACTATTAACATGAAGTTGACATAATTAAGAAATAAATAAACAATATTTTCTTATTTTGCTAGTAACAGCGCTTCATTATTGGTTTGTTGTTGAACATGTGACCACTCACACAACTGACAAAAAAAAAAAAAAAACGGACTCACAATGTAGGCCCAGGCCCAGTACACCATTATCATCTACATTTACATTTGACTTTAGAGGAAGCTGCTGTTCTGTTTGGCTGTCCAGACATAATGTGAGAAACCCATCTTCAACACACAAGGGTCCCCGTAATAATTCTATACGCAACTTTTCCACATTATGGACTTATTCGTAATCTTCAGTCTAATGGCAGCGTTTACATAGCCCATTTACTTTAGTGCATCACTTCATGAATAAGTCACACTAGCTGAACTCAGAGTTTCCAGATCAGTCGCCCACAGATCCTCAACTGCAGTTCTGAGCTCTACCAGAGCCTCTCATCACACCTGCTGTTGCTTTCAACTCCTGAAAAAGGCCTTCTGGCCCAGTCCTGCAGACTAGGACGTTACAGAGCTGTGGACAGGCCAGGGACTGAACAGGGTGTGTAAACAGCAGAGAGTGCGTGTGTGAAGGTGACGTGACCAGTGGATGGCACAGAGGATGCTTTAGGAGCGGATCACTGCTGGTCCTGATGATGCTCCTGTAAGGTCGCGCCATCACTTGGTGCCGGTGATGATGGTGGTGACGGTGGAAGGGCGTGAGCACTGTGCCAGCACCGCCCCCGTGTTCTCCACGCCCCGGGGCTCATCTACCAAAGAACAAGACCCTCCTCACAAGCTGCTCTTCATTATAACTAGGACATAATAATAGGTCAGCACAGGTGCAGTTAAGTACATCGCACAGCTAAATTGTTAAACAGCTTTACAGACCTCTACACTGTATGTCAGTAATTCAAGTGAGAATGGATTAAATGAGTCCAGGACATACAGTCATTGCGGTTGTAAGAGGACACGTCGACAGACTGGCTCTTGATAGGAACAGGCGTTGGCTTGGGGTTCCGTCGCTGGGTGGAATCCATACTGCTGCCCAGCTGCAGACGCCTCATGTGTCTGATCACGGCTGCGGCGTTGAAGGCTTGCTGGGAATGAGAGAGGCGGTTCGTCTCCCAGAGCTTTACTGCAGCACCATGACAAGCACGCAGCCGGAGAAGTTACTCACCCTCCATTTAGCCTTAGCAAAGTTCTTCTTCATCTGCCGACTCACTGACTCGTGGATGTTCTTACACAGAGCCGTGTCCCCAGCTATCCTGAAGCAGGAACATATCACTATTGACTATTTGACACATTTTCAATATAGAAATATACTGACATATCACTATTGACTATTTGACACATTTTCAATATAGAAATATACTGACATATCACTATTGACTATTTGACACATTTTCAATATACAAATCATTCAATATACAAATCATTTCATGCCTCCATAGTGAGGGTTACTATTAGGTCTTTATTAAAATTTGTTCTGTAATGGTGGAAGGCTTTTGGATCTATTGTGTCTTCCTGAATAACTCTTACAGTGGTCGCAGCCGAGAATTTGTTGACTCAACAGAACTAGCCATAAAGTAGTGCTTGCGTAATCTCCCTCACCCTACCTCAGCTCTTTGAGAAGATGAATATATACAGAGTAGATGCATGTGAGCAATAATACGACTCTCCCACTACAAACTAATGATGACATTTCTGATATATTTTCTATCTTGTGTTACAAGCTAAATTGCCAAAACAAAACTAACATGCCATTCCAGTGGGAGACATTCGTAACAGCCCATGACCTCTAAGTGCTTTACTACACAAACACAATGACTATGTGACTAGTTTGTTGTACAAAGTAGTACTAACCAGGAATGGTGAAGAGCCTCGTCACACGTGAACCTTTTCTCAGGATCCTTCTGCATTAGATTACTAATAAAATCTTTAGCTGTCAGAGAGCATTTTAGTAGCATTCAGTCAGGCACAGTTATAGAACTGCAGTCATCCGCATGTTTTTAAAAAGGTGTTTAGAAGAGTAGAGAAACCTTAAAGCTTCTGTAATAATCATGTAATGTACAATGATACACTTTAAAAACAGATGCATTCACCTGAGTCTGATATGTCATCCCAGTAGGGAGAGTCAAACTCATATTCAGACTTAAGGATCTGCTCAAAGAGTTTAGAGTCGTTCTCATCGTAAAAAGGAGGATAGCCACACAACCTGTGACAGGCAAGACAGGCAAACTCAGTTTTCTTTAGTAATATCTACCAGGAACTGGAAATATATTGCTGCACTAGAAATAAATGCCACTCACAGTATGTAAGAAATAACTCCAATAGACCAGCAGTCTACTGCTTTACTGTACGGCTTTTGTGCCAGCACTTCTGGAGCTAGGAGTAAAAGAGTAAAAAAACAACACTCAATACACCAATAAATAATTAGACTGTATGAGAGAATTTATCAGTGAATGAAAATCTGACTGTGTACCTCCCTCTAGTGGTACATAAGTTCCTCAGAAACTAGGGCTAGCATTTGACTGACAACCTCACCAACATATCCTGGAGTCCCACAAGCTGTGGACATAATATCACTTGCTGCTCCTTCCATCTTGGACAGGCCAAAGTCGCTAATCATTATTTTGGACTCATCATGGGGGCTGAAGTATAACAGGTTCTCTGGCTAAGACAGATCACAGGAAGAGGAAATGGCATCAGGTGAGACAGGAAGTATTAATATAGTCTCCTAATGGGCATGTTTCTCTATGTTGAATCACACCTTCAGGGGATTGGTGGGGAGGAGCTCATACCTTGAGGTCCCTGTGGACTATGCCCAGAGAGTGCAGGTAGGTGACTGCATCTAGAACCTGTTTTATCAAAGCACTGGCATCTTTCTCCGTGTAAAAGCCTTTCTCCACAATCCGATCAAACAGTTCCCCTCCTGACACACTGGGGAAAAATACAGTGAAAAATACATTACCTGCCACATACAAGTTTCAGTTGTCGATCCGGTTATAAAATCTGCTTTGCATTACATTAAGCATAAAAGCATCCAAATACAAAAATACAACACAGGTACCATGGCAACTGCTCATAGTCTATCCTTTCTGTGCAGATGTGAGAAACAGTACTAGTGGAAGCCATATCTTCTGTGCCATTTACTGCAAGATATTCAGTAGACTATTTAGGTTTGCTGTTTTTTGTTTTTTAAGCATGGAGCTGGTTTGCTGCTGGCGGTAACAGGGCAGCCTCTGTACAGACTGAGCCATGAGAAGATCTCGTTCAGCTCTCACTCACAGCTGCATGATGAGGTACAGGTGGGCGGGACTCTCATAGATGTCTTCGAGAGCCACTATGTTCTCATGCTTGATCCTGAGAAAAGGATTAAAATGTGATCAGCCCGTGCGGTTTACAAACTCACATACAACAGAACGCTGTGATGTGGTGGTGTGGTGGGGATTGAATCAGGCCTACACGTCCCTCAATATTCCATATTCCATTTTGCTCTCCACTAAGACAAAGGGTTGTATTAAAGTACTGAATACCACTTCCACTTCCACTTCAAAGGTATACTGGCTTTTTAACTTGCAACTGGTACATACACTGCACATATATGAATCAAACACTTCGTTACTGACACTTGTAGAGCACTCGATCAACCAATATTAATCAACCACCAGCAGTCTAGACTAGAAACTAGAATGGACTAGAAACTGACCATTGACAAAGGGATAACAGAAATAATGCACTCTATACACTGATGTGCAAAGAGTCATGGAACAGGAATTAGTATCATGTAGGACCCTCCTCTAGCCTGGGGAAGTGCCTCAATGTGCCATCGTCTGGAGCTCAAGTTTCTGTAGGTACGGGATCTCAGGGGCCTGGACCTCTCCACCACAGTCCACAACATACCCCACAACAGCCCTGTGCATTGTTTACATCTGGGGTACATGAGTTCATGGAGTCTGCACCACACATCAACTCTACCATCACCAAAACTCACACACCACATGTTGCCTGTCCTCTAGTATTCAGTTAGCAATCTCATGAGCCCAGGTGAGGCCCTGTGGTGTCGTAATGAGACACTCTGGTGGGCTTTCTGCTGCACAAAGAACTCTGCACTGACCAACAGGATATGTGTTTGGGGCTTCCTGCATTATATACATATATAATACATGGGTGGTGGATATTGCTTTATAAACTCTTTCATTGCAACAGTACAGGGATATTCCACTTCCACTTCTCTTAATCCTGCTATTTTAATTTTATTTAAACGTTTAACACACACATAGACAATTCCTGTGCTGCTGATGCACAAGGACACTTTTAACACACAAAGTCATGATTTGGAAAACACCCTTTCAAAATTCCCTATCGAATTGTTAGGAACATTTGCATTTCCTGGTACTTACAGTAGTGATTATAGAACTGATTGCATAATGTAGGTAATTGCTCACATCCTCTTACAAACACTTATTAAGTGTTTTGTAAGGCTTTTTACAAAATTATTAAAATTTATATATCTTAACAGTGCATAAATCCTCCGTAGTGACCTTACAGTTCCATGTATAGCTTATATTTATGTGCACACAGCTATTAAAAATAAAATATTAAGTTGCACTTTTATGTCAAATCCACTGCACTGAAGTTCAGAGCTATGACAGGACCTGTCACCTTCCGACGGTTCTGGGCTACTCTGTATCTGCAGACTAAAGCCAGGTGTGCCGATGGTCCACAGCTGTCCACACTGCCTCTCTCCCTCATGGCAGCCATGTCCTCGGCACTTTCACCATGACAACCATCAATCCGTGCTCACGTGCAAACGTGCGTGGAATAGCGAGGGGAGGCGGGGGCGATGTGTGAGTCACCGCGGTGCGGGGGAGAACACCGCAGCCCTGCGCACACCGCAGAGCCTTAAGGAGAAGGGCCATGTGGGTGGGTGGGACAGGTAGGGCACAACGACAGCACCTGAATAACGTCTGACACATCGTCTCTGAGGAGAACAAAGGCAAAAGTGAAGCCTTAGGCTGCAGCCAAGGTTTCAGTGAAGCTTAAGGACTCTTGTTTTCAGCATTGGTGTTTCAGTTGTTTAAAGGACAATTGACACATTAAACGTGTGTCTTGTGTTAGTGGATATGTGTGTGTGCGTGTGTGTGAAAGGTGTTGCTAATAAAGCAATTAAAGCTATGCCAGTTTTCAATGTTTTGAATATGTATCACTATATCGGTTTCATTTCTGAACTTCCTCATTTTGTGAAATTAGTAATACTTACTTCCTGAGTACAGCAATTTCATTCTCAATACTGCTTTCCTTCCCTCTAAGAGCCTTCTTAGGGATACATTTAACCGCATACATCTTCCCTGTGGCCCGCTCCTGAGCAAGAACCACTTCTGAGAAGGCGCCCCTGCCACAGAATCAGAGGGAAAAGTTACACAACAGAAACATTAAAAGTGTTAGTTAACTGTGTTAAATGTGTGAATTTCTATTTTAATGTAAATAACACAGACAGAGACATGCACATGCACAGATCCACGGTAGGAGATCAGGAACATCCTATTATATTTCCTGAGTGTAATCAGTTGCGCACTGTGGCTTCTTAAATGAACTACAGTTTGCAGTCTGTAGCTAAGCCTTCAGTGGTCACTGAAAATCCCCAGTAATCCCTCATGCTACATACACACACCAGCCAGCACAAGGACACAGGCATTCAGGTCAAACCCAATAAAAGGTGGCTAATCAGAACCCTCAGGCTGATGTCATGAGCCCTGACTCTTTGCAGTCCACTAAAAATATAGGTCATTTCCTTAAATGAAGCTGTGCTATTTTCAAGTAATATTCCAAAAGTAAAGTTCAAGTAAATATTTCTAAAAATGTCAAAAGGAACATCCCATTTAGAACTGTACTCTGTGATTTGACCCCTGGACACTGATCTGCACCCAGTTAGCCAGGCAACAGCTTGTCTAGAAAAATCAAGTAAAGAATAATTTCAGCATGTGTGTCTCAGTGAGAGAGATTAGGACTAAATCAGAATGATGGCAGAAAACAGGACAAACCTCATTTATAGTTGATAAAAACTGATCCATTTTAATACATTCATCAAGTTCACTTCAATAATAGCTGATCCAGATTTCAACGTATTTGGCTGGTACAACAATCACTCTAAAAAATATAATCCGCTGACACCAAACGTAGGCTTTCAGGGGACAAAATGGAGTAAGTAACGATTAATCATGGCTTCATGGTATTGTAAATACGCTACACATACTTTATATGTAAATATACACAGGTTAATAGGAACTGAAGAAGAACAAAATTATAGCCAAATGTGGGGAAGGGCCTGTTTCCATCTTTAGTTCTCAACAGACATAGTTGACCACATTAACACTGCTTTAATTCAGCAGCAGGACCACTGAAAGCACCTTTCTCTCTGTCACTGCTATGCTGATTGAGCATTCACATTATTGCAAGTCATTAGCAAGTAGCATGTTCTGTATCATATAACAGCAGTGCAAAACTACATTGTAAATGACGATTTGATAAGATCAACCAAATATTTTTTGTTTTGAGCTGCATTAACACAAAGCAATAGCATTTCGTCCAATGACATGCACCTCAGCAGGTTACTGTAACAGCCATGAGAGTGTTAACAAATGGCCACCAATTCTACTGAAGTAGTTAGGACATACTCAAAGCTTTTACTTTTATAGTAACTTAACTGCTGAATAAAATGTCTTGTGAATCAGAACATGTACAGGTACATGCCAGTATCATATAACAGCACACAACATAATAATTAACAGACGCTTTCTTTATGCAACCTAAATGATCTGATGAGCAACAACATTATGCTCAATATTAACCATCACTGACATTATGAGGATTAGGAGCGTCTCGGTCTAAAATGGGGATGTGGAAAATCACAGGATGAGAAGGTGTGTGTGTGTGTGTGTGTGTGTGTGTGTGTGTGTGTGTGTGTGTGTGTGTGTGTGTGTGTGTGTGTGTGTGTGTGTGTGTGTGTTTGTATGTTTATGTGGGCTGATGGCACAGATTGTGAAATTGAGTCTAAACTGGAGGAGACAACTAAGATGACAGGTGTCAAAATGTGTCAAAATGTGCATCAGGTGTTTCTGCATGGTAATGAGCACAAATAAACCAGAGGTGGTTCCAGTGTAGAATTTCAAGAAATACAGACTTTTATTCTTCTAGGGCCATAGTGTTATTAATTGTTGCTAGCAGGTCTTTCAGTAGGTTGACTAATTAGAGAGAAGTACCTTGTGCAAGATGCGTTAACAGTCTTATGTAAGCTGGAATAATGGAAAATCCTTGGGACATAAGTCAGACAGAACTCTAGATTTCAGTTTGATCTTCTTGCAGCAAGTGTTGCAACACTGAAACTAACTTCTGAAACCCACAGCTGGGGGTAGTGTGTTTGTGGAGTGGGGCATGTGAATGCTGATTCATGACTTGAGGTTGACCTGGGAGGTGACCTTTTCCTCAAAATCCGATTCTGAATTACTCAAGAAAAGTAGTCAGACAACTGTTTTTCCATGTTAGAACATAAGGCTATATAGCAAAACATGAAACCGAATAATTCAAAACCATCCAAATCAGACTATGAAAGTTAATCATTTATCATGTTAAAGATTTTAACATGAGGTAAAAAAAATAAATAAAAAAACAAACAAACATGTTGCAGTGTTTCCTACAGATAACTGTGTAGGGCAGGAACACTCCACTGGTGCAGGAGGACAGGTCTGCAGGTGATGCTTCACAAGTGTCCCTCCTCCTCTTTCTCCTGCTAGTTTTACACATGCACAAGTCTAGGTACTGGGCACCTTGCTGGACACTAAGCCAGATATCAGGGAAGCGTTTTAATTAATTATCCAAAATGTATCTAGATACCAAATAAAAGTAAATCCCTTTAAAATGTTTCAAAATAAACTTGCCATTGGTTATTGTCTTTATATGTGATAGTGGTTCATTTGTATTAAAAATTCCCAAAAGAATTGCAATGCTAGGAACGCGAACTGTCCCATTCAAACTTATAACTGTGTGTGTGTGAGAGAGAGAGAGAGAGAGAGAGAGAGAGAGAGAGAGAGAGAGAGAGAGAGAGAGAGAGAGAGAGAGAGAGAGAGAGAGAGAGAGAGAGAAATCTATTTCCAGTGCTTAGACAATTAGTTAATCACAGACGTTTTCTGAACAAAGTGGTGAAGAGAGTAAGTGACTCGGGTGCTGTTATTCTATGAGTAAAACACAGATGTCAGAACAATAAAAAGACTGGCAGCGACTATGTTGTTTAAAACACCATAAGGAGTTTTCCCTCCTATCCACGGAGGTCCTAAGAACCAACAAGCCAACCATTTAAGAAGGGAATAAAATGAATGTTTTAATAGTTGCGCTGCTTGCATACAGTGAGACAGATCAGTACTATCTCTAAGGGCAATACCACAAATATGCAATTAAAACAGATGCTTTGCAAATTCTGCCTTTAAAGCTCATGTCAGATGATATAGCCGTTATACAGGCGTATTGCAGCTCATGACGAGCACATTCCTTCAGTGTGCCACCGCTGTGATGGCGCAACCCAAAGGCCGTGTTGTCAAGTACTAGAACCGTCCTACTCAATTTGACTATGTAAATAAACACGAGTTTACAGTTTTAGTACCTGACGTGTAGTATATGTACAGAAGCCTAACGTCGAGCGAAAGTTTTCAACAGCTTTGGACAAAGCCAATGGAAAACGGACTGGTCCGTTAATGAATTAATACTCACGTTCCTAAGATCTCCTTAAAGTCAAAAATCTTCTTAATGTCATCGACTTGCTTTTTCCAAGATCCGTTCACGGACTCTTCGTTTTCCCTGGCCATGTTTTGCGCCAGAAATATTCCGTAAATAATTTCGTTAACAAGTCTCCTGTTTATTCAGGGTGCAGTTCCGAAAACACGAACCCGGTCCAACCGTGACCGCTCCGTCGCAGCTCCAGCCGGACACGCCACTCCAGACAGCACCGTGAACAGGATTTACGTGGCCAGCCTAAAATATGACTAATCCGGGCGAGATTAACTGCTGCGGATCGCGCGCTGCCGAACCACAGCCAGAGGAACCGACACCAAAAGTGTAACGCACGTTTGTATCGGTACGTGGGCTGGTTGGTGCGCTAGAGATGTTGGGTCTACTGTGTGGGGGGATAAAGCAGTGGGGTTATGAAAACCCATGTAGTCGGATTAGCGATTTGACCGACAATCCGAGCAATTGGGTGTAGTTCACGTATCACACCAGGGTGATGTGATTGATACCTGGATTGATTGATGTGAACGGCTCGATTACATTGATCTAAAACGAGCAAGAGCCTGCTAACCTAAATTCAGTTCACCAGCGTATACCTTGCAAGTACCGACCGTTATTAATCCACTAAGGACATTACACCGCTGATGAAATATATACGAAATGCTGCTACCAACAAGCAAGAAAAGCCAGAAGTGTCTTTAAAAGGCGTCCACGTGTGTTTAGTGTTTCCATTCACAACATGATCGGTCCCCATGTGTTCAGTGCGTATGAATATCAAGACATTCAGTCAGTTAAAATCATGTTTATTCCTATCACAAACGAATCATCTCTTTTAAAGCATTTTAAGATTAGACGCCATAGGATAATTAATTTGTGTAATCGTTTAAACGATTTACAGTTGAACTGGAGACGGGAAGAGAGAAGGAAATTTTAGACCACCAACTCCCACACACAAGTCTAGTTTTATACTGTTCCAGGGGAGGACCATGGGTGTGGTAGTGGGGGTGGTAAGTGGACCTGACTAACCAGGGCCCAAGTAGGGAGAGGGGCCCATTTTTTGCTCATGTGCCTTTACTGGTATTTATAGGGGCCCACTGACATTGGGTGTACAGGGCCCAGAATTTGCTGCTATGCCCCTGGGGAGGACTAGCCTATATTCCATTGATGGTGTTCAGTCATGTTGCAATTAACTAATGATTTCAGATTTCTGTTCTTCATTCTCATAAATCCATGGGATGCAGTGGCTTTTCTAGAGAGGATAGAAGATCTGGAGAGGAGATTTTGGAGGGCTTTAGTCAACTAGTATGGTCACATATGGTCCTTACATTAAAACTTAACTAAAATGAATGTTTTCACTGCTGAAAGATGACTGATCAGAAATGCACATTTCAAACTGAACGATGCTTCCAGTGTATTTTTCCAAAATAAATAAATTCAAACCAGGAAAAAAATGTAATAAGTCAGTAACTCAAACATTTGTAATCTTCATCCCATCATTTTTAAGCACCTTATTTCACAGAAATGTAATTACATTTTTAAAAATTATATAAATTCACACTCAGTAATCAGTAAAGCCTAAATTAAATCCTGACAAAACATCTTTAAAAAGGTAAAACAACATATTTGAACTAAAGTGGTATATTTCTTTCACCTTAAATGCAAAAAGGTTGTTTCATAAAACAAAAACCTGCATTAAACAGTTTGTCATACATTCAAACATACTTTCAAATGCATACTTAATACCTGCTAGTACTGGCTTATCGGACATATTTTCTACCAGAATGGCATCAATAAAATAGAACACATAAAACAGTTTTTTCTTGGCATTCCAGCATAAAAAGGCCCTAAAAAGCTTCACCAGGAAATCTGTAAATGTAGCCCGCTTCATGAGAAACATGCGGTGTGCTAAGCAGAGTTCAGGTGGGTTAATGCCTTGTGTGGTGGGGTTCTGTCTCAGGAGAAGGAAGCTGACAGGATGGCTTCGTGCTGTTGATTATGGAGGGTTCCTATGCCCACAGCTGGAGCAGGAAGAGCAGGACGACAGACCACGCACAGCTGGGAGGACACATGACTGTTGAGTAAGGCACTGGGGAAGGGGGCAGCTCACTAACCCCCCCTCCTCAAGTAATCTGATACGACACATTACAAGCTCAACAGCTGTAAGGTCAAGTGGAACAAGCAAAGATCAGAAGATGTTTCTCCAAACTCACCTTACAGGCCAGCTGTTTTTCAAATCTAGGAGACACAAAGGACCAGCATCCCATGTTCTGTGGCTCTTCCTGGCTCCAGATAAACTCTGCAAATGAGGAGTTAGAAGCTTTAAAAGTGTATCCAACTTGATAAGCCAGCCATTCAGCTTCTGCTTTAAGCAGAAAAAGTTTTACGCATAAGATTTCAGCATGAAATTACAACCAGTTAATATAATGGAGATACTTAATGTTGCAGCATACATGCATAAAAAAATTATAGGATTGCAAAGTTTGCCCTGTATTAAAACGTGGGGAGAGAGGTCATTAGGACTTTTTCCGCATAAGTATGACCAAGATCAGTGAACGTCTCCTTATATTGGTTTGGACCAAAGCTGTAAGACAGCATGCTGCAGGAATGAGGAGATAAGGCCTCACCTTTAGCGCTGGTGTATTTAGATAGCTCCTGCTGCAGGGCCTCCATGGGGAAGGGACATAGTTCCTCCACTCTGATCAGCGCTGTGGTCCGACATGCTTCTGGCAGAACCTCCCTCTGCTTCAGGAGGGCGTAGAAGTGCTTGCCCGAGCAAAGCAGGACACGCTGCACGCTAGCTCAGCAGAGTAGAGGCAACTTGTCACTGACTGGAGTCTCGCACTTGAACTCAAGCCGAGTGAAGCAGTTAGCCCTCCCACCCACTTCTAACAAAATGGGTTTCATCACCGCTCTGCTCACCTTTGAGGATTTACAGAGTCGTCACCAATTACAGGCTTGAAGGAAGTGCCAGGGCCCATCTCTTCTAGGCTTGACACTGCCCCCTAGTGTAAGAGAAGGAATAACACACAAGTAAAGGACAAAAAGTAAGTTAAAACCAGTGATCACTGTTGGATTTAGCAGGTAGGAAACTCACGGAAAAGCGCAGCAAAGTTTTGGGCGAAGCCACAATGAGGGGCTTGCGGAAGTCACGGATCATCTGTCTCCTCAGGAGGTGGAAGTACTGAGCTGGCGTTGTGGGATTCACCACCCCCATGTTGACCGTGTCTCCATCCACACCTTCTTCCTTACTGTCACACATCTACAGTAGGACAGAACACCACCAGCCTGGTCTTGGGTCTGAACTCAACACAGGGTCATGGAGAAGCATTAGTGTCCTGAGAAGCATGCACATGGGCGTTCACCTGAAGGAAACGCTCGATGCGGCAGGACGAGTGCTCAGGTCCTGCACCGTCGTAGCCGTGGGGAAGCAGGACCACAAGGCCACTCTGCAGAAGCCACTTAGCCTCACCTGCACAAAGTCAGTGTCACATCAATCACACAGATTCTATCGCTAAAACTGCCACGGGTTTCTAGCCCAGCATGAAACTGTGGTCCATGCAGGCAATGATAAACACAAGCAACTGGCTGATTCTGGTTTATACGTAGGTTGGCTTTTTTTATTCACCTCCAGAGACAAAGGTGTCAAAGATGATTTGAGCTCCGTTGAAGAAATCTCCAAACTGGGCCTCCCAGATAGGCAGCAGTTTTGGTTGTGTAATACTCATGCCGTACTCGAAACCCAACACCGCCTCCTCAGATAGTGCACTGTTACACACCTGTTACACAGGGAAAAATAAAAATTAGAAAATTAATTAAATTTCATATGTATATATACACATACCCCAAAATCAAAATAAACATTGTTCATTATCCACATGGAACTGGTTTCTGATACAAAACCAGAAATACTGGAAATACAATTCAACAGGACACACAGATAACACTGCTGAGGTGACTAGTGTGATAATCTGACCTCCAAAAAGCCTTTCTGTTCAGCACTGATGTGATTGAGAGGGATGTACATGTCGTTGGACTCCTGACACACGACCATGGCGTGCCTCTGGCTGAAGGTTCCACGGCCCACGTCCTGCCCACAGAGCCGCACATGGAAGCCTGCGTTGAAACGCACAGTAAAACCTCCGTGTCACAAATCCAGACTTTCTACATGCAGTAAAACCTGTTACGAATCCAGACTTTCTTCTGCCTCGGCCAACAGCGGTCCACTCCCAAACGGTCCCAGCTCCCTTGTGCCAACGGATGGCATTGAGTCTCATAACAGAAAGTTGTCATTTGGGATTAGCACGCAAAACGTGTTTAACTGTGCTGGAGAGGGAGAGAGCTTACCCTGGCAGAGAAGAGTGCCGAAAGCCAGGGCCTCGGCAGTGGACCAGTCCAGCTTGGTTCCTTCGCCAAGTTTCTGTAGTCTGGACTGCTCAGTGCAAGAAATCAAATTCAGTGAAATACTGTTAGCACCACCAACAGATGCTAAACAATGCATGGTCTGAAATGTACTATAACATATAGTTTCGAACTCTATGCATCTCTTAATATTCTATATTTTCCACTTATAGCTATAAATCATCATCTGAATGCTCCTGGATTCATCAAAACAGCCATCCACTGCCTGACAGTATCAAACACAGGTCATCCATTGTAGATGCATTGCAGCAGAAAACCACATCTTTTTAACTGACTTGTACTTAATACTGAATCCACTTGCCTGATCAACTCACCACATTTTATGATTGGCTTTTTAACAGCTACAACTTGAATGCATTTCACTTATGATTATATGACTATGTCAATAAAAAAAATACTCATCACATGAATTATTCAGTTACAGACAAGTTTGTAGTTTTTAAAGGTTTGAATGTAAAACTGGTTTAAAGCAGAAGGATTCTGCATATAAATGCACACATACACATGCAGTCAGTAGACACCTAGCAACCTCCCATTTGATCAGGGGAAGGGGGGGGGGGGGGAGGGGGGTGTTGTACCTGCACATGGGTCTTCCTCAGGTGACCATGCACCTGGATCTCCTCAGGTATGGCCACCGACTTGGCTCCCACAAACTGGAGCAGGGGAGCAGCCACACCAGTGTCCCACGACGAAACTCGGGCCTGGGGCTCCACGAGCCCTCCCCAGCGACCCTGAAGATTGGTGGGTGGAGGACTGTAGAAGGTCATGTTGGCTAAGCAGTCGTTGAGCGTGGAGTAGTAAGCCGTCTTGATCTGAGCACGCTCCTCCTCCGTCATGAGGCCCTCTGAGATCAGCTGGTCAGCGTAGGAATCAGGTATGCTCTTCCTTGAGCTGGGGGAAGTAATGGTAAAGATAGTAACTACTTTACTGAAGACATGAGAGGCAGTGTGAAAGGGAGCAGGGAAGAGGAACATGCCAACATGCGTGAACAGATCTGGCACGCAGACTGGGAGTGTGAACCCACCGGATGATTTTGTACATGACTGGGTTTGTGAAGAAGGGCTCGTCCAGCTCGTTGTGCCCCCACTGGCGGTAGCAGAGGAGGTCTACTATAATGTCCTTCCGGAAACGTCTCTGGTACTCCACGGCCAGCCGTGTCGCTCGGAGAACCTCCTCTGCATCATCCCCATTCACGTGGATAATGGCACATCCCACCATCTTACCTACAGCACACAGCAAAGAAGTCCATCTCAAGATGGCCATTTCGACCATCCAGTCAAGCACAAGCACTACATACTTTAGACTTTTTTTTTATTCTGCAGACTATTCACCATCATACTTTTATCTGTAAATCTATAAATGAGATATTTCCTACTCTGCCTAGATCAATCTAATACAGGGATGTCAAAGTCAAATACACCGAGGGCCAAAAAACCAAATTTGCTACAAGCCGAGGGCCGGACTGGTTCAATGTTTATTAAAACATATTGAAATGATTGCACATAGCCTATTGAACCAAGACCTAACACAGTGTTTATTATTTAATGCTTAAATGAATAAAGTAATATTTTCTTATGGATCTGTCAGTAATTTCAAGTGAAAACATTTTTCAACAAGCAAACAGATAAAAACAAACTTCCTTCAAAGAAAACATGTTCTGTACATTAAATGAAAAAAGTAATAAAGGTTTGAAAAGTGCTGGAATTTAGGCTAAAGTACTTGAAAATGCTTGAAATTGTAACTACTTCGTTTCACAACAAATATCTATCAGACTGAACAGTTCTCTTGTATTACGTTAACAAATACGAGCCTCTTGTAATTCCAGGACAAAACATGAGAACGTGAAGACGTTAAGATTGGGTGGTTTGAAAATAAACAACCATTAAATAATGTGAATAAAAAGCGAATTATTTCAAATCATTTTGAATAGATGTTTAAATATTTAACTTTATTAAGATTAAATAAAGTTACAAATTTCGCAAAGTTACAAATTTCGATATATATATATATATATATATATATATATATATATATATATATATATATATATATATGATATTCCTTTCAAGAATTGTTCTCTTTCAAGAATTGTTTTAATGCATCATGAATCACTGCCATTTCTAAGGAATATTTCTTTCAACATCCATATAAATGTTTGTTGAGAATACCTACCAACATCACTGCAGTACAAGGATGAACGACCCCTCTCAGAGGGAGTGGTATATCCCACTTGATTGTTCACGATGAGGTGGATACTTCCACCCACTCTGAAGTGAGGTAGGTTGGACAGGGTGAAGGTCTCTGGCACAATTCCCTGGCCTGAGAATGATGCATCACCATGAACCTGAAAAGTGACACATATATACAGGAATACAGTTCAAGATGCAAAGATTACCCATAACAATTCACATTTCATGCATTACTCTTAAAATACCATAACTTAATAAAAATCAACACCACAACAGTTTCAATCAATTTCTATGTAAATAAGGTGTATTGTAATTGACATAAATGTAATTAGCTACCTGTTCAATTGCTGAAAATGTCAAATCAAAATGTCAAATTCTCATTTACAAAACATCGCTAGGAATGCAGTGCAAACCCCTCTAAAAGTTTAAAGGAGTTAAAATGCTATGTTAACCTCCAGCACATGGAGGCTATAATTTGTCTCATCAATTATATGGCCATTCCACGAGCACATACAAGGGACACCTATAATATGGAATCATGGGAAGCTGGTCACCTGTACACAGATGACCTTGTCTCCTGGCCGGGCGCCGCTGTCGCTGGAGTAGTCTCCATCCTCCTTCACCTGTTGCCGCCCACGCGTCTTGCCCTGCGTGACGGGGTTGATGGCCTCCAGGTGCGAGGGGTTGGGCAGCATGGTGACGTGAATCGGGCGCCCCACCCCCACGTCCAGCTCCACGGAGGAGGTCAGGTGGGAGAGCACGTCCCCGATGGAGGGAGACTCCTCCGGGAACTCGCTCAGGCCCCTCATCTTACGGAACATTAACTGCGGCAAAGCAGGAAGGGCATCAAAGCAGAACTGATGTAAGTGGTTCACGGCAGCAGGGGCACACGGGGAGGTTTGGCACGCTCCAATTACTGCACAATTACTTCAGGATAAATAATGGGGACACAGCCTAGCCGTGCCATTCACAGGACTCTTTGTTCTATGCTCTGATTAAGATGATGGTCACTCCACATAACTAATGGTGCTTAGGAAAAGCTGGTGGAAGATCAGGTATAAACAATGCATGAAAAAAGTACAATTTTTTTTGACAAAGTGTGTCAAGAAAAAAGCATTAATACAGGAGCAAAAGTCATTTGTAATTTTCTTCATAGACAGTAAATCTATGTTGTGAACTGCTGCGGACGTTCTCGGCCATCTGGGCTTGCTGGGGTTGCTCAAACTGGGGCTGCTTCTCTTTTTTGGTTCCCTTTTTCAAGACGATGAAAACTGGTCACGTTCTAAGGCCAATATTGATCCACGGTTGTTCTGAATTCATACAATTCTCAGAAAGAGAGGAACTTTGGAAGTTTTGTAATTTCTGTGCTTTTGCCGGCATGACATATACAGCTTTGAAAAAGTGCTCGAGTCTCTAGAGCAGGGGCACTCAAATAGAAATGATGACGGGTCACTTTTTATTTTTTCAATCACTGGAGGTGCCAGTTACGGGGGGGGATTAAACTATAGAGGCAATCCTCGGCATCGTCTTGAGATCGTGGTGCGCGATTTCAAAATAAGAGCAGATAGCGCGATTGAAAAAAAGCAGCAATTCCTAAAAAAAAAAAAAAACAACACTTTTCAAAACAGCTTGCGGGCCAGAAATAGATGGTATAAGGGCTCTAGAGTCTCTAGGGGTTTAATGAAATCTCCTTTTATTTGAGAACTACACATGCAGCTAAACAGAGCCTCTCCCATCAAGAGCAATTAAAACATGTCAGACCCGATCTCCATCCCACTGAGGGATCCCTGCTGGCAACTGTAGGTGATAATGTGTTTTAATGTCTCAGCTTACATCTTGTAAAATATGGCCACTATTAGTAAGCTAATGTCGTAGCTTACGTCTGGAGTAATATTTTCCCATGTGCCTTTACAATATTCATTATCCTGAGACGAGCAGAGAATAATGTGTTCCAAATACATCTTCCTATATCGGACTTACTTACATTTTATTTTCAAGACTTCCAAAAATATTAACAGATTGATCTAAAGCTTTATCAATAAATCCATACATTTCCAACACACTTTCCAGACAGTATATGTTTTCACACTATTTTCTTCTGTTATAGAAGACACTTGTATTTGCAATACAACTTTGATAACTGGAAATGCAAATTTGAATCCAAGTACAGGTGACAATGAACTTTAATGTATCCTGACACGATCCTATGCACCAGAGCCCAAACCTTGGTCATAGTTCTCAAGGCTTTGAAAATCATTTGGATTAAACATTAATCCATTCCAAATACTGAATATGGTATTTGGAGCTCATCTAGGGGCTTTTGCAAAGGAAAGTTGTTACTGAATACAACAATACTAACTTTTACAGTTGTATGCAAAGGCTTGGGCACTGTTAGCCAAATATCATGGTTTTGTTTTTTGTTTATTGAGTAGTAAGTGCTGTCTTTGTAGCTAATCAAACATAACACAGTATTTTTTGTTTTTCTTTCAAAACAAACATACAAATAAATCTAAATCATCAATGCGGCCTAAGCAAAAGTCTGGACATCTTAGATTTAGTACTTAGTAACCCTTCTGACAGGAATCACAGCATTGAAACATTTTTAAGTCGTTTTTTTGTTTCTACTCTTATAATTGAAATGTTTTGCACCCTTCTTAGCTGAGGGCCCATAGTGCATTCTGGGATTGTCTTGCACGCACAGCTACTTTTAAGACCTATCCAAAAATGTTCTATGATGTTTAAGTCAGGGGACCGTAAAGACCATTGTAGAAGCTTCAGTTCGTGTCTCTTCACGTGGTCCATGGTGGATGTTTAGGTATGTTTTAGATCAGGAGTAATCAATTATATTTTTCCGCGGTCCAATTTTGGCAGATAGCTCTGACCTGAGGTCCGGGGCGGCGTTGGCGAACGCAAGTTGTTGAGCGGGGGGCGGCAAACGTAACACTCGTCACGGAGTGTTTTTTCAGTAGCCCTGAAATAAATGCTCCGGTTTAAAATTTTGTCTCCCGTAAAAATAAAAAAATATTTTTGGCATTTGGGTCCGTATCCAGTTAATCAGGAATGTGATTGGGTCCGGACAGGACGGCGGTCGGGTCCGGATCAGGACCGCGGTCCGCCATTTGGTGACCCCTGTTTTAGATCATTATACTCTCGTAGAATTTATCATCTGACATGTGTTTCCTGTATTTGATTTGGTCTCCACCACTGAAATATGGGCAGTACCACTGGAAGCAACACAACCCTAAGGAATGACAGATACACCACCATGTTTTACAGTTGGAAAAGTGGTCCCTCTTTTTGGCATCATCTGACATGTCTAGATGTTGAGTAGCACATTTCAACTCTTGAGTTATGCAGTACGGTCACAATGAAGGTTTCAATCTTATGACTTTGCCATAAAGATTACATATGTGCAAACATGACTGCACAGTTGAAAGTCGGTATTCCTGACTCAGCTAAACCTTTCTGCAGGTCACTGCTCATCAAAAGGGTGTTTTGACTGGTCTTTCCTATTAGCATATGAGCTGTCCTCTCAGGGTTTTCATGGTCTTCCAGACCTCATCCTGACCTCCAAGGAAACCCTAAAAATTCCATACTGTATCTTCTCACAGCCTTCCCCTGCCTTGCAGGCCCTTTTTATTTCATATCTTTAGACAGTTGCTTAGAGGAACCTGTTAGTAAAAGTTCTACAGAAAACTGCTTCTGTGTCCTGTTAGTACTGTGTGCCCGACAGAAAGTAATTCTGGCCACAGCCAATAATTCTGTCTTTTCCTCACCTCAGGTGGGAACCGCAGAAGTCCTGTGAGGAGGTTGAGTCGCCCGCGGTGAGGCATTCCCATTACCACGTCTGTCACTCCGCCAGTCGCTGCTGAACGAAACAGCTCAAAGAAAAATCCCATCATGCTCTCTGCTCCTTCACCCCCATAGCGCTTCACCGTGGCAAACTTAGTGGCTAGGAAATGGTCAAACTCCTGTAAAGTTAGGAGGATAGAAAAGGTGATGGGAAAACAGTGAAACTCTCTTGTATGATATACACATTTATCTACTAAAGCAAACAAAGTTGCCAAATCTTAGGAACACTTCATTACAGAAAAAAGTACTGTCAACTATTGTCTTACACAAAATCTTCCATTAAAAGAAATAAAATCGCTTTTGATACAAAAATATTTTTAAAGCAAAACTACACAGCATAGCAAAAAAAAACCTTTATTACAAGTTTTACATTTTATTACACCTTTTTTGCTTTTTTAATGCTTTTACACAAAATCTGTTTATTTCATTAACACTCATTCTAATTTAACTTAACAGCAAAAAGTGTGATCTGGTCCTGCTGAATTTTGTACCTGCGATTCAAGCATGAGTTTGGCTAGCTGTCTCCTGTCCTTGCTGGAGAATGTCTCCTTCTTCAGCTCCTCAAAGCAATCTGCAAACCACAATCTCTCCTGCAGACTCTGCAGCTGGCTGGTCTCCACAGACATCGTCCCGCAATAGATGCTCTCCAAGTACGCCACCACTTCCTCTGGGCTGGCTTCTGCTTTCCCAAAGTGCCTCAAAGCTTTCCACGTACCAGGGGTTTGACGAAGGAGCAGAAAACAAAGCTAAGCCTGGAGTCTTCCATTCAAAAAAATATACACTCACACATTATATATATATATACCTACCAGACGTCTTGAGGGGTCCTTGCAGTGTGCCATTCAGCAGGGTGATTTCGGGAATCTTCTCCATAACAGGCGTGTGGGGGAGTAAAGGGTTAATTTTAGCAGCCTTGTGCCCATGGGCGCGATAGGCCTCCACCAGTCGCGCCAGTCCATGGTCTGTTTACACAGTAACCACATTCAGAAACTGCTTCAAGGACCACACTACCACTACCTCAAAAAACAACTGCACAACGTACACATTTAATTAGGAGGACCGTCCGTTTAAAGCAATAATGGACACAGCTAACCAACCATCTGGTATGTCAGTTCATGGGGGTTACAAACTCGCTAGCAAGCTTAGCTAACAAACTAGCGAACGTTTCGAGCCACCTAAACTGGTTTGATGTGTCAATATGAACGCCACATTACCTTGGTTCAGCGACGAGATGTTATTTTGTACAGTCGAAAGCTCCGTGTCCCCCTCCAAAGCTGCTGGCCGCGGTCTGTAACCGTACACCCCCCTATCTGTGTGATACGAGGCTCCTCGCAGCCGTCGCCAAGACGTTAACGCGCACCTACCGGGTCTATGTAAACTCACCAGCATAACGCCCGACGACATGCTGAAAAAGAACAAAACAACCTAGTTAAATCCTTATAAAAACACAACGGCAGACGTGTGATTTACGAGCTCACGCATTACAGCGAAAGACTATAGCCTGGAGGAGAGCAGGGAGGGGACCATTTTGACCGAAGCTATTGGCCATGTGCGCGGAGACCCGTGATCTCAAACGCGTAGTGCGTCCTGACATGAGCACCTGTTACTGGACACGACTGCGTTACACACTGGCGGGGTTAAATCACCCACTCTACTCCCTGAATGATGCCTTCCTTCAGGTCCTGTCGCACTACCTTTTTGTTTTATTCATTTTTAAATTCACGCTCTCGTGCAATAATAAAGTGAAGGAGATCATCCAAAAGATGATCGACGTTTGCTGCCATCTATCGACATAGTCAAAATACTGTAAAAGTATATATAATTCTGGATTATTAAAGGTCGATAAAGGTAATAAAGACGATATTAAAGTCTTATTTTATTTTATCTCATCTTATCTTATACCATTTAAAAATTGCTGGAATTGCTGGTATGTTTAGTACTCGTATGCTGCACTGAATCAAATTTGTTAAAGCAGAGAGGGTTTGGGACCTACGCTAAAACCCCACAGCAGTTTGCCCGCCCAGCGCATGCAGTCCTGTGCGGTATTAGCCAATAATGTTGACACTTGTGTATGTGAGTGTCAAGTACGCCACACCCCTGGGGGCATGTATTCTGATACTAATCAATTCATTTGATAAATTACTCCCGTTTGCGGTGTAAGCGCTTGGGTATTTTGAGTGGCCGTCATGTGTTTGCTTAGTCTTAGACGACTCTATGGGAACGGAATTCTGTTAAGGCACTTCAGGTTTGTCTCACGTGATAATCTATCTGTCAGTTGACATGTTACATACGATAAAACCGTACGATAATATAAGATACATCTCTCTCTCTCTCTCTCCCTCTCTCTCTCTCTCTCTCTCTCACACACACACACACACGCACACACACGCACGCACAAGCACGCACACATGCACACACGAGGGGAGGTCAAGCCAAGCTGCTCCTAAGCACTAAACTATACCTGGCCTTCATACAAATTGGATGCACACTCGGAACTTCAGCAAGCTACAAATGTACGGATCTTCTTTGAAGAGCGTGTGTTGTTCAGGTGCCGGGGAGCACGTTTCCTGGGAACGTGAGACTTGCATTCTGTGAATGAACGGCCGTCTCTGCGCTCGCGACGTCTATTCCAGATTTTGTCCAACGTATCGCCGTTGAGCTCGACTCAAACCATCACTAAACCGCGAACGTCACCTCCACTGCTCGACTGTCTCCGGGAAACTAAATAACATCAGTCCGTCAGTTGTGAACGCCTGAAAGAACGATAGTAGCTCAGTCATCCGACGCATAAGTAAGCAATCACGTTCAGGACAAGAATCGATGTCGAGGGTGGTTCTAATCCTGCTCCTCAAAACAGGCTTTTAAGCCAAAGGAGGTCTGGTTTGGGAGGTGGGCTAAGAGAGGCGCGCTGGAGTGATGAGGAGCGGGCTGGTGACTGGCGCTGTCCGTCCAGCACCACCGACACTGTCACCTTGCGCCGCATCACACAACACACACAGGGCGCAAGACTCCCAGCTGCACCTCAATGTGCTTTTACTGTGAATCCATTCGTGCTGGTGATCGCGGACAGTAGCGCTGGATGAGGTAGTTCTGTGTTTCTGTTGTCCTTTTTTTTAAGGGGAATCGACGTGGATTACGCGTTTAAATTGCACGCGAAAAGCACCAGCAGTACATGCGTGTACTTTTTATACAATAAAATAGACGTTTGTTTTCCACTCGTTCATTTTCACAACTTTTAATCGAATCGATTTTGAACGAGCAATCTATCCATGTGTTGCACAAGTCTCAGCGGTATCGCTTGTAGCTTTTCGAACCTGTAGTGATGCCCGGAGCCGATAGAAGATATGCCTAGGGCGACGCGATGGGCCAAGGCGACGAGAAGGATCGCATAGTGATAAACGTAGGAGGGATCAAGCATCAGACCTACCGCGGTACTCTGCGCACCTTGCCTGGCACTCGGCTTGCCTGGCTTGCCGAGCCTGATGCCCCGAACAACTTCGACTATGATGCCAAGATCGGGGAGTTCTTCTTCGATCGCCACCCGGGCGTCTTTGCACACATCCTCAACTACTACCGCACGGGAAAACTGCATTGTCCAGCAGACGTGTGCGGGCCATTATACGAGGAGGAACTAGCGTTCTGGGGCATTGATGAGACTGATGTAGAACCATGTTGTTGGATGACATACCGACAACACCGCGAAGCCGAAGAGGCTCTGGTTAGCTTCGGCGGGGGAGCTCTTGATATTGGCCATGAAGAACCAGAGGCCGACGGTGTCGCAGAAGCTGCAGAAGGGGACGAGGGGGTTGAGATGACTCGGAGACTGGCGCAGGGAGACTCGCCCGACAACAGATCCGGCCGCTGGAACCGTTGGCAGAAGAAGATATGGGCGCTCTTTGAGGATCCGTATTCCTCGAAATATGCGCGGGTGAGTGTGAATGAAGCTCATTAGTACGCGATAGAGGGTGTGTAGAAATGTTCGGTGAATGGGAACATTCGTTTTCTAATGAGTATGTGACATACAAATAACTTTGAATCGTCCAATGCCTTTGAACCTCATCACAAGCTCATTAAGCACGCAATTCAGACGATGCTAAGAGCTGTCAAATCAGTAGCGACTGATTCTGAAGAGGCACACATCACCTATCAAAAGTTTCATGGCTGTACTTAAGTATCATAGAGTTAATTTGCGCACTTGTGTCATGCTTGACCCTGCGCATGAATGTGGAGGGTTAGTCATTTCACTGTTTGAACGTATTGTAGTTGTAAGACAGCATACGGTGGAAGCGTGGTGATAGCCCTACAGCTGGGTGCTCACAGCTGCACTTCCCTCCCAGAACATGCAGCCACAGATCATAACTCATTCACTTTGATGTGCTACAAGCAGTCGTTTCAATCCCTGGGGAGAGACACTCACACTGTGGTGCCTCTCTCATTAGGCTGATTTAATTGTAATGTCCATGCACAATAGCTCCTCTTCCTGATATTACAGCATCACTCTCACCATGGGTCTGAATGTATTTTCAGCTCTTACACGCGTTTGGCAGTCAAGTTGAAATTGCTCAGTTCTCGGATGAAAAGCGCTGGCACTGGTTACACGCTATGGCAGGCCTCCAAGGTCCAAATAAGCTGGCTGTGGGAAACAACTAAATGTAGCCTACGAGAGGGTAAAAGAGAGAGAGGCAGACCATGTCAGAGAGACAGACCATGACGTGGAGAGCGTGATAGGGGGAGGAATAAAGAGAGGGAAGAAAAAGGAGAGAAGAGATGTGTGCAGTTCTTTCTCAGAAATAGCACTGGCCCAGGCTACTGATATCTGTTTCAGAATGATAGTGATGATGCTGAGTTCTGGATGGAGATGTTGGATTTATTCGGCTGTCTGGGGAAGTCCTGCTCCACTGCTGGGAGACAAACCTGCTTGAGATTTGTTGTGGCTGGGACCTGCTCAAGCACCGCCTTGTCTAAAATAACCTGTAGCACGCTATAGAAGTCATCTTATACTCTTAGATACTAGAAAAGGCTCGTATTTCTAAATATTTGCTTCTAATTATGTTTGTAATTGCTATGCCACTATTTTATATGTTCATGTTACTAACATATAAAATAGACATGGCTTTGGGGGACTAAATTAAGAGTCCCGCATTGTGTGTTAAGTAAGAAGTCTTATGGTCATCTTCCAGTCAGGTGGAGAGAATCGGGATTTTGCATCTTACATCAAATTTGTATTCAGAAGATGGAGTGTTTTTTAAACTCAGACTAAACGCAATGTCTTACCCCTCAGGGCTGAATGTGTTAGAGACCATGTACAAAAAATGGCTGCAATTCAACTGTGTATTGGCTGCAGATTGACATCCTAATGTCCACAATTTGTTGGTGGGGATTCTGTTCTAAGGCTTTTCTCACTATGAAAGAACTGGGCTTAATGTGTTTTTCTGAGACAATTTAATTGTGTGGAGCTATTTTTAGACTCCCTCCATCAGACTGTACATCTTAATTACATTACAACTTGACAACTCAATAACTCATTGCAATCACATTTACAGCATTGGGCAGATGTTCTAATCCAGACCAACTTACATGTTTATCAGGACAACTGTACATGCACTCCCTGGGTATCAAACCCATGACCTCTGTACTACTAATCACTACCATACTATTCCAGGGACATGCCCTACCAGATCCATCACGTATTCTAATATCAGTGTATCTGTGAAGAAAACTATAGGTTTTTAGTGAGTATCAAAGCATCATCTGTGAGTGGTATGTTCATGAAGTCCAGCAGCAAACCCGCAATAAAAATGTTTCTTAGCAGAACTGTCTTGTGCATTTAAAGTGCTCAACAAAGAGCTCTACAACCGCTTTGCTCATGGATGATGCCTGGAGGGTAAACAGAGGGATTCACAGTAAGACCTAGTGATGAAATGATGCCAGAATAACAACAGTAGAGCGTCAGTGATAATGCCAGGCCATCATAGTAATGGAGAATTTGTTATTCTTATGTATGCTTTTCTATGGTCTGACATACACATGCCAAAGGTTTTGTTTTGAACACTATCATTTTTTTCTGTTGTCTTAATGTGCACAGGTAATGTTTTTGCAATCTGTGATTTGAATGACGGGGTCATTGTGCATCTGGTCAGGCTGTGTTTACAGAGGCCAGCTGGTGGGATATGTGTGTGTTGTTGATTGTATGTGGGCTTAAGAGTTGGCTGGTCCAGGTTTGTCTTTTCAGTAATTATCCTCCCACTTGTCACTCATTAGCTTGCCCGGTAGGAGAGCATGTCTGTGTGTGTGTGTGTGTGTGTGTGTGTGTGTGTGTGTGTGTGTGTGTGTGTGTGTGCTGGTGAGAGGACAGGAGCTTAACAGCGGCATTACATCAGTACACACTGCTCAGCAAGGCACACACACACACACACACACACACACACACACACGTGCGTACAAACTCACAGGCACACTCTTGCATATGTACATGCAGAAGGAGAAGTACTACGTTCAGAGACGGAGATTATATTTAACTTCCTAGTATTTCAGCCTGCTCCAAATGCACAACGTTCATATTCACTGTGGACATTTAGAGTCTATGATATGTGTAAACTTGTTGTCACCTTTACTGCCACAGCTCAGCACAGCGCAGCACATTATGGCCATACCTGCTGAGATCATCATTCTGGGGCAGCAGGGCGAAGAGCATGTAGTGTTGCATAAGGTGTGGCTCATCTAATGTTTTTATGCCTCACACTGTCATTAATTAGATGGTTAGGTGGGTTTAGAAAAGATCCAATGACTTTATGACTATACACCCAGATGAAACTGCCTACAATGCTGATCCCCAGCATAATGATCAGATTAAAACCAACACATAGCATGCATGGTCAAAAAATTACAAATGGTTGAAATTGACACTAATCCACAGGGAGTCTGAAAGCTTCTGGCATGAAGTAATGAGACTGGATATCGCTTCTCCATTTGTGGAAGCCAAGAAGGAGAAGTGATGGTAATCACAAAACTCTGTTCTTGCCGCAATCAATTATTAACAGCATCTCTACTGTCTGTGTGGTTGCCTTGCAATAGTGGGCTGTAGAAACTGGCCTACACTTCTGAAACAGTACCTTGCATTTATCTGTAGCCTCTGTACACTCTGTACACTTATCGTCCTTTGAAACATTCCCTGCCATCGCTTACTTCTATTTTCATTGCTCATTCACACTTTCTCTATTTTATTTCATCCGATAATATGACCGATAATATAACCATTTTGCTTTCTGCCTAACCCCTCATCTTCAACACCTCCTCTAGAGTTCATTTGTTTACCTCTGCATTCCTCCGAGGCCTTTCTTAAGCCGGGTGGCCGTCTGCTCTCCTTCTTTTGGTTTATGCCTTTCCTTTTCTCCATCCCCTCCCCCACACCATCCCTTCTACCCTTTTAAACCCTAATGTCCCTCTCTCTAGCTGTTCCGTCCCACTGGTTTCTCCTCCAGTGGGCTGACACGGTGCTGCCTTCACCGAGCTGCAAAGCCCAGCCTCCGACCAAACACGGGCTTTCTGCTCGGGCACAAAGAAGAGAGCTGATCCTAATGACTAGTGAAAAGTGCCTATTAGTGTCGGTGGGTGGATTGGTAGGTGTATTTGTGGGTGTGTGTGTGTGTGTGTGTGTGTGTGTGTGTGTACGTGCGCTTAGTGCCTCAAACAAAACATCCTTGCTTCCCACAAATGACCATCAAACTCTGTTTGACAAAGTACTGGCTGACCTAGATATGAAGTGCCTGTTGAGGTAGACTTTGTGAGATGCAGTGTATCGTAGAAACAGATGAAAACTGATCAGTAGATGACTTTCAAAGTATGGCTACTAGATAAGTGCTTGCATGGCAATGCCATCTTTGGAAACTTCATTAAATGTCATTATGTAATTATTTAATAGCTTTTGTCTGCCCATTTATTGCTAGTTAGAGTCAAATAAAAATGGACCTATCATACATCCCAACCTGAATGAACAACACAACTAACAAACAAACGAAATAATAATGCCTGATGGAGGATTATCTATTTCATCAAGTCACTTAGGCACAACTGCAGGCTGCAACGGCAGTTGAAAAGCACCAGTTCATCAGCAGTTGCAAACCGCCTGATCACTGGCAAGAGATCCACCAGCTTGTCCTCTCCAGAAATCCAACCCCCACCGTTCGTACATGTTTACCTCTGATGTTCCAGTGGCGGAGGGATCAAAGCCTTACACTGTCCACCCCCTGAACCAGCACACAACCAGCCCAGGGTGACCGACCTTGCAGGGGCAGTGTGCAGCTCCCTGGAGAGGGGGGGGGGGTTGCAGTTAAATTTAGCCCAGGGAGGTGGAGGGGAGTTGGGTTGGCGCCATTCTGCCATCCTCCGCTGTCCTTGGGCTCAAGCGGTGACCTTGAGCTTCAGTGACAGTGGTGGTAGAGGAAGAGGGGCTTAAGTGACACGCTCTAGTTGACATGGCAGGATCCTGTTGCTCACAGAGAAACTGAAGAAGCAACACAATCCTGTCCCAGTTCCTTTAAGTTCTGCTGAAGCCATTTATGGGCAACTAGTATCAATGTGATATTTATCCACGCTCTCTGTTGTCTGTACAACTGGGAGAATATGTTCACATTTAACACTGATGACTGATTTTGAGGATTTGATATTAAAGATGTGGTAATATTCAGGACTATTTGCCAACCCCGCAGATAATTTCTTGTTCTATGCTAAATGTCTTTCTTCTCTTTTTTACACAGTGGATAGCTTTTGCATCTCTGTTCTTCATCCTGGTGTCCATCACAACTTTCTGTCTGGAAACTCATGAGGCCTTCAACCCCATAATCAACCGCACAGATATTGACATAGTGGACAACGTGACCGTGGAGCGTATTTACCCAGAGACGGAGACCATGGTGCAGCTCACATACATCGAGGGTGTCTGCGTTATCTGGTTCACCTTCGAGTTCCTCATACGAATCACCTTCTGTCCCAACAAACTCAAATTCATAAGAAATGCACTCAACATCATTGACTTTGTGGCCATCCTGCCCTTCTACCTGGAGGTGGGACTGAGTGGCCTCTCCTCTAAGGCAGCGAAGGACGTGTTGGGGTTCCTGCGGGTGGTGCGCTTTGTCCGGATCCTGCGCATTTTCAAGCTGACGCGCCACTTCGTGGGTCTGCGGGTGCTGGGGCACACGCTCCGCGCCAGCACCAACGAGTTCATCCTCCTCATCATCTTCCTCGCCCTGGGCGTGCTCATATTCGCCACCATGATTTACTATGCCGAACGCATTGGAGCCAACCCCAACGATCCTCGCGCTAGTGAACACACACATTTTAAGAACATCCCTATTGGCTTCTGGTGGGCTGTGGTTACAATGACGACGCTCGGCTATGGTGACATGTATCCTCAGACGACCTCCGGCATGTTGGTGGGTGCTCTCTGCGCTCTGGCTGGTGTGCTGACAATCGCCATGCCTGTTCCCGTCATTGTCAACAACTTCGGCATGTATTACTCCCTGGCAATGGCAAAACAAAAACTACCAAAGAAAAAGAGCAAGCATATCCCTCGGGCACCCCAGCTGGGTTCCCCCAACTACTGTAAGTCGGCCATTAATTCTCCAAGACCCAGCACACACAGCGATTCCTGCCCTCTGGCCCAGGAAGAAGTCTCTGAGATTAGATACCAAGGTAGGATACCGAGTTGCTAAGAGAAAGTAGCTTACTCTGTAAGCCATGAAAGCTGGCCATTGCAAAGTAATATATGAGCAATCTACTGCAAGCTCTAAAAAAGCATGTATGGCTGCCCACACTATGTCATTACTCTAAATAATTTAATTAGCATTGATCTCAATACAAAGAAATCCATCAGACAACAAACGTTGCCCCATTAAAATTTATTGCTTAATGTTAACGTTATTGCATAATGAAATTTGAGTTGGTTAGTTTGTTTATTCTATGTATTCTGTGACAATGGCCAGTCAACCTGACTGGGCCACCAAACAGGAGTTCAGTGACACACACTCAATGATCAGCAAGATGATCAGAGAACAGCACAGACACACACTCGGAAATCTGCACAGACAAACACTCACCCGCACACACTCACCCGCACACACACGCACCTGCACACACACCCACCCACACACACGCACGCACGCACGCACGCACGCACGCACACACACACACACACACACACACACACACACACACACACACACACACACACACACACACACACACACTCTGGGTCCAGCCCAGTGGATACACACTGAGGGACCAGTACAGATAACCACTCAGAGACCTGCACAGACACACAGTCAGGGACCAGCATGGGTGAAAGGCAGAGCTTTATTGGTGCATAGCAAATATGCTTACAATCTCTGCTCAGACCTGCAGCATGGTTCTGTTGCACTGGCTACTCAGAAAACTTACTTTAAAGAGTCGAAATCCATTTCTATTACCAGATGCTTCGTCTCATGCATGGATTTCTTAAAGCTTTAAATTGAATGAGAGTGTGGCACTGGCTTTGCCTACAGACTTCACATTTTTATAATCCTATATGTAATGCTTCATATATGTAACAGTATCCTGAAAGGCTTGACTGTTAGTCACAAACTCCGCCACTAGATTTGTGAAAACAAAATCTAATGCACCAGTTGTGTTATTAAGCCAATGTTAATGCTTAAGTTTTTTGTATCAGACATCTCTCATTGTGTTTCAAAGTTTCATTCTCTCTTGATGTCAAAATCACATGCTGTCACCAGAGCTTTATAATTACCAACTATATCCATAGCCAGGTCTGTTACAGACCTGAGATTCATCAGCTAAGTGTGCTGCTGGGGGCAGGCTTAGGCTAAACACTGATCACTGAACACTGCTGCACCCAGGTTACTGACAGCGGGACACTGCTTTAGGGCTGTGCTCTGCAGTTATGTTATCAGGTACTCCCTGAAAATGTCACAGTCTAGTTAATCATGTTCATCCGTACAAATTATTTCATTGTATTTTAGACTAGAAATGAAAACACACACACACACACACACACACACACACACACACACACACACACACACACACACACACACACACACACACTACTGATAGAACATTTCATTTTCTGTCTTTGGCCAGTGTTTAGATAATGACACCAATGTGGTTGATTTTGTTCTTTCCTACTGCATGTTGGATGTTAAGTTAAACAATGCTAATGTTTTTTTAAAGGATATTTATGTCCACATTGGAGAACCAAGTAGAAAGTATAACCACGTTTATCCGTAGTGCCACCCCCCACACTCACCAGGGACTATAAGGACCCCCCTCACTCACCAGGGACTATAAGGACCCCCCTCACTCACCAGGGACTATAAGGACCCCCCACACTCACCAGGGACTATAAGGACCCCCCACACTCACCAGGGACTATAAGGACCCCCCACACTCACCAGGGACTATAAGGACCCCCCACACTCACCAGGGACTATAAGGACCCCCCTCACTCACCAGGGACTATAAGGACCCCCCTCACTCACCAGGGACTATAAGGACCCCCCTCACTCACCAGGGACTATAAGGACCCCCCTCACTCACCAGGGACTATAAGGACCCCCCACACTCACCAGGGACTATAAGGACCCCCCACACTCACCAGGGACTATAAGGACCCCCCTCACTCACCAGGGACTATAAGGACCCCCCACACTCACCAGGGACTATAAGGACCCCCCTCACTCACCAGGGACTAGAAGGACCCCCCACACTCACCAGGGACTATAAGGACCCCCCACACTCACCAGGGACTATAAGGACCCCCCACACTCACCAGGGACTATAAGGACCCCCCACACTCACCAGGGACTATAAGGACCCCCCTCACTCACCAGGGACTATAAGGACCCCCCACACTCACCAGGGACTATAAGGACCCCCCTCACTCACCAGGGACTATAAGGACCCCCCACACTCACCAGGGACTATAAGGACCCCCCACACTCACCAGGGACTATAAGGACCCCCCTCACTCACCAGGGACTATAAGGACCCCCCACACTCACCAGGGACTATAAGGACCCCCCTCACTCACCAGGGACTATAAGGACCCCCCACACTCACCAGGGACTATAAGGACCCCCCACACTCACCAGGGACTATAAGGACCCCCCTCACTCACCAGGGACTATAAGGACCCCCCTCACTCACCAGGGACTATAAGGACCCCCCACACTCACCAGGGACTATAAGGACAAGAAGCTGCTCGTTTATTGCTTGGTTAGCAGTGTCTGGCTTCATCTTTAGTTTGAGGTGTGTTAATCCTAGGTGAGATTAGTCCAACTGGTTCCAGTTTGTGGGTATTAGGACACCCAAGTGCTACTTAAGTATGTCAAAACATTTGGTATGTCAAACTGAAACATGGCTGATGATAGGACACCATGACAATACACTCTTGTAAAAGTAAAAAGAGGAAAAAGAGAATACATAATACTGCAGCATAACTCTAAAGATGATGATACTCTCAAGTGTATTCAGTAGCAATACTGGATATTGCAGTTGACGGTAAGAGCAAGTTGAATACTGAGGAGCAAAGAAATATTTTAATTCCAGGTGCAACCAAACGTGTGATAGTTCACTTAACAGTGCTAAAGACAGTGGATGTTTCTAGGACTAAAACATGTCATATATTTGACTGATTAAGTAATTCACCAGCTTGAATCCCACTAAGCCAAAAGTCCCCAAAACAAAATGAAACTGAAAATGGCTGAATTGCAGGCCTTCAAACCACTAATAGAGTAGATACCCAGTGTCTGTCACACATCACCATATGGAAATGCTATGGGACAATAAACTATGGATTTTTTGTAAGCTTTCGTAACCACCTGAAGCAAATATTGATAGATAGCTTGGACTGGGGAAGTGTATGAAGCATGATTCTGGTCCATTATAGCCATAAATTCGATTCAAATAAGACAGAGATACTGTGTTTTTGACTCATGGTCTCTGTTTCATTTAAAATTTGGAGTACAGATCATGTTATATATTGTCTAACTATTGTCTAACTCTCACAAAACCTACAGACTGCATTGCATGTAGCACAGCAGACATGACTAAAAATAAAAATACAACAAAACATTTATTAAAATAGTACAGACAGACAGACAGACACACACACACACACACACACACACACACACACACACACACAGGATGAAGGAAACGGGTATGGTAAGGACATAAGGATGTCATAAGACACAGTGTTGATAGTATTACTGCTAATGCTGACGGTGAGCTGTAACTAAGCTAATACTGAAACATATCATCTCCCTTTGTCTCAAGCTGAGGTGTGTCATCTGTCCTTGTTTTTGATTACAGATTTTAAAGTCAATGGAGAGGCATCTAAAGCAGCCCTGGCTAATGAGGACTGTCCCCACATTGACCAGGCAGTGTCACCTGAGGAAGTGTTCAGCCCTGTGGATCGTGAGAGACCCTGTTTCCTGCTCACCTCCAGAGAACGGGGCAATCACATAGGGGCAAGAGTCAGGAAGGGTACGTAACCAGTCGCTATTAACCATCTCCAGATTAGGGAGCGCACGCAAAGTGCTTACAGTGAAATGGAGCAGCTGTCAGAATAGATCGGCTTCTCACTGCAGACTGATCAGGCAGTCTCGCAGTGTGGTCTGACTCCAGCCCTCAGATCTTTCCTTAAGATCTGCAGTGTAAGTTGTGATAGAGAAACATGTTCTGGAGTTACATTGATAGAACCCATTGGTTCTCTTCTCTACCATATTTATACAATGCACAATGACACACATTCAGTGGCATAGATTTACATGAAAATATATTAAACATTTTACATTATTCTAGCCTACCTCAAGTGAACATGCGGGTCAAAAAGAATCGAAAACATTTGCCAGGCAAAATTGGTGAATTTGCTCTTATCAAAGAAAACTAATGCTTGATTAAGAATTAGTTATGCATGCAGATTCACTATGGTGGGTGGTATTGATGACAGTAAAGCTCAAAGAGATGCAGCATGGGGTATGAGGCATGCAGTCACATGACAAGAACTCAGCCAGTCAGAGGCTCTTAGAGCTTAGCCTCAGTTTTAAGACTTCACTTCATATCGGACTCATATATTGAACTCACTGCACTACCGAACTGCCATTAGTCCAAGGCGAGATGAGAGGATATTACCATTGTGAGTGGGTTATTTCATATTAGATAATCACATAACTCCAAAGGCGTGACCTGACACTGACTCCAAGAGCTTCCTGTTGCTTGAGCAGGAGGAGCCCAATTATGTTACACCCCATTTGATACCAAAGCAAGGTTGTTTTAGGCATTGCTGTAAACCATGTGACGGCTGCAGAGGAAACCTGTTAGGTTATAATTGGAGCAGACAAGATTTGTAGGTCAAGCTCAAAACATTCCATCAGAACCCATATAACAGCAGAACCGAATACAGGACTAAACAGCTTGACAGACTGATTCTTGCTTATCCGACACAATATGAAACCACAGGCAAATGTAATTTCATTTTCAAATAGGAAACATATGCAGAGCTTCTAGGGAAGAGCTATTTGCTATGCGGAACATTGATAATTTGCAACATGTTTTGTTGAGCTGATGTGTCTGGCTGTGTTCTTTGGTGTCTCTTTACAGCTGTGTTGTGCTGGTTAGCACTGTGATACCACCACATGCATGCACTATACAGACTAATGCATAATACATAACACGCATGGAGGATGATATGGTTGACTTGGTGAATGGTCACTGTCAACTGTTTCACCATGAGCACATGATAGAGAAACACACTAATGCACCCCTAAGTGCCAAAATACATGTCTACTCAGATGCACACTTAGTATACACGCATGCACACACACACACACACACACACACACACACACACACACACACACACACACACACTCACGTGCGCGTTTGGCATTTGAGGCTGCACTGTGGTGTACTGAAAGCCCTTTCTCTCTTCAAATGAAGGTTATGAAAAGCCATGGAGCCATAGCAGCAGCATGTCTGGAGGCGTGGCCTCAGTGTCGGCCCTCCCCTGCAGCCCGCCCTGTCTCATGCAACAGGCCCACTCCCCCATCCCATCCATCCTGTAGCATGGACAACCAAACTAACCAATCAGAGGCCCCGCTCTGCAGTGCTGCGCTGAGACTCCTGCCCACACTGTGTACCATCTTTCATCAGCCTATTAGCTCTTCGCTCTCTCTCTGTCTGTCATTAGCTCTTCGCTCTCTCTCTGTCTGTCTCTGTCTGTCTGTCTCTATCTCCGATCTTATACTGTGGTTTCCTCCGAGCTTTTAGTCTGGTCTCTTGCTACTCATGTCATATTGTGTCCCATACTTTTGTCCTGCTTGTTTTCTCTCCCTTCTCCCTTTATCATGGTTTCTCCTCTTCATCTTTCTCGTCATTCACGTCTTTCCTTGTCTCCTCTTTTGAGAAGCCGGCATTATCCTGCTCTCCCTTTCTCTCTCACCCTCCTCTCTTCCCACTTTCAGTGTTTCTAAAGCTGTGGTTTTCATCAGGTGCTATTGGTCACCTTTTTTTTTTGAAGAAAAAAAAAAAAAGAAAATGGCTGTTTCATATAAATTACATTCTGAAAGTAATCATGTAATAGAAAATAGCTTAAAAGGACACTAACCAATCCTAATTCTATGATGCACACATCATCAGCATTAAACTATAACTGAAGTAACCTCATTTGCATTTGCATGCCTTGCATGGGAAACTGAAAAAAATGTAAGTCTAATGAAAACGTAAGAAAATGATCTTGTTTTGCGTTCAAACCTTCTTTACACATACATAATGCAGGCACAGTATATCACTGGAGATTATATAAAGTCCATGTAGCAGTGAAGACACTTTTCTTTGCTGACACATTTTGCCTTTCCCCAAACCATGACCCTGTGTGTGTTTGAGCGCACACCATTTCTAACAGTAGCAGTGGTCAGTTCGGCCATCCAACTTTTCTTCTGGAAAAAGACTAAAATGCAAATAGTGAAATAGTGCACTTTAACTTTGATAATGACCATCTACCTAAGGGAGCAAATTTATTCCACCTTTTTCAAGATGTAATACCAGCTTAATAAATAAGAGTATGCTTTTGAGTAAAGTTCAGCGTTTATTTTTCAGAAATTGTTTAACACCGTGATAATTGGAGTAACGTACACTGTTCTCTGTAGCAAATTTATTGTAAGTGTATAATATAAGAATATGTGCAGTTGACAAAAAAATATGTATGTACTTTTGGAGTTACTTGGGGAAAGGTAAATGCATGCACTTTTATGCAAAAAAAGAGGTACAGTATGCGAATGACACTGTAAATAAAAGCCTTGCATGAAATAAATTTTGTATTGAATCTGTGTTCGGACTCTGTTTTTCTTTGACAGAACGCACCTACACATCAGCCTCATTGCCTGGCGACAAGCTATGCACCTCCTTTACAATGGCTTCTCTTTGACCTTTCACCCCTCTCTGCCATTAGATCATTCGATGGTGGTATTCGCCTTTACAATATAATACATACTAGTCTGAAAACCTCTACTAGCTGATCATGATTGATCATGCCGCTGGACCCTTGAGAGGTCAGCAAGGTCAAAGAGATGATATATGACCTTCAAGGGGTGTAACCAAAGACAGAAAGCAGGAGCATCGATACCTTTGCCCTGCTTCGCACACTGGCATGACACACATTTCCTGAGCATGACGGACATTAGTGCAGACGTTTCGTACAGACGGCATGTCCTGATGTGACAGACTGCGTCTCCATGATCCGTGTCTCACGCCCATCGCCTGCGTGCCGCGTTTGCTCAGGCGTGGAGAACAGCATGGTAAACCCACAACTTTACCATGAGTCCCGAGTGACGCCCCGTCTCTCCACGCTGCACACGCCTCACGCTGGCGTCGCTTGCATGCTTTAGGGGACGCCCCTCCCTCCTCCATCTGTCCTCTCCGTTTCGTTGTTGTCGTGTTTGGTGTATTAATATGATTTTCCTTGTCGTTTGTTGTTGTTGTTTTCTCTTGTGTGTTTTTAGAAGCCCAGCGAGCGAGCCGAAGCAGACAACCAACAGAGTCAGACTGTGTGTGTCAACCATAAAGCCACATCTCCCACCTGATAGTGCCGTAGCGTGTGTCCGCGTGCACATTTGTACAAATGTAAGCGTGTGTGTACATATTTGTGTGACTGTGATGGAGTGTGCACAGTAGATCAGCATTATTTCTGACAGAAAAAAAGCTCAGCATAGATGTAGCACAGAAGCGCGGAGAAGCTGTTGTTCTGACACATGTATCTCTGTTCCGTGAGTGGCTGTTGTGCTGTTGTACTGTGTGAAGTGCTGTTGTTCTGAGGTGTGTGTGTCAACGTTGTATATAGTGCTTTGTGTGCTGGTGCAATGTGACTTTAGTTCGTCTTTTGTGTTTTCCCCCTCAAGTGATTGAATATTTACATTTTTGGTGTGCCTCCAGTTCAGTGTAAAATGTTGTTCCAGTACTTACCACACTGAGTGATTATACATATATTCTTCAGTCTAGTTCAAGTAGGGAAGTCGTTTAACAAAGAATTATTTTTAGTCTTTGTTTTTTTAAACTACTGTAGCGACTCTTTAGTAAATGCCTTCTGCACTCTTCACTTTTACATTCACATAGCATAAGAGTTCTAAATCATTTGTAGCTTAAACCATAAACCAGTATAATGTAAGTTTATTGGGAAATTACAAACGCTGCTTATGCATATATTTATATACACACCAGGACCAACCAAACGTATTATTCTGATTCTGAACAAATGGAACGTCCTTCATTGTGTGAAACAAACAAGCTTGTGACTTTTAAAAATGTAAAAAAAAAAAAAAACCTAAACCTTTGAAACCTGTATGAGTGGCGAGAACACACTGTTTTGTTTGTTACTTCTTTTTGTCAGAAACTGCCAAACCTACAACCTGGTACAATAAGCAGTCTTGTTAATCTACAGCAAATGAATATACAGGGTTCTTAGTGGACAGGTGAATTAAAGAAGCGAAACAACACTGTGTCTTAACTTTATTTAAATATTTCTTTTTTTAATTGTTTTTAATAAATGTACAGTATCCACATTTGTTTGGGACCAAACTACAACACTGCCAATCACACACTTGGGGCCATATGTGTTGTGAACAAAATGTGTCTGTTCACACCACACCGCCAGGTCAAAGACGTGAGTCAGTAATGGTGTTAAGAAGGTTTTAAAGGTTTTAGAATACGGCTCAATGAAATATGGCTCATTTCATTGAAAAGAAAAACGAAACATCTCACAGGGCAAAACTGGGTTCACTTTAGGCTGATGTAATATCAGTTGCTGATACAATGTACTGTAACATGAAATAAACCACTCTACCATCAACACCGGTAAATAACCAATAACAAGTTTTAGGTCGATCTACTTAAGATTGACTTATATTTTTAAAATTGAAGAACAGTTTTCTGTGAGGGCATTCAGCACCCTGCTACTGTGGTGAGGCAGGCCCCGTCACTGTCTGTGGGGGGGGGGGGGGGGGGGGGGGGGGGGATTCAAGCCCCATCACTGTCTGTGGGGGGGGGGGGGGGGGATTCAAGCCCCATCACTGTCTGTGGGGGGGAATTCAGACTCCGTCACTGTCTGTGGGGGGGATTCAAGCTGCTCTGTGAGATGCCCCGTGTACTCTTCAACCGTGCTGTGCATCTTGTGGTTATTTGTTCAAAACAAGATGTTTTCATTAATGGTTTAGTTTGTTAAAGCAATTATGTGTCTTTTTCCTGAGGAAAAAAATATGAAAACCTAAATGATGATAAATAAATAAATTGCTAAGCAATTTTGTGCCTCTTGTATTTTTCAGATACATGTAAACTGACAGTTCAGTGACTTTTATAAAAAGGTCCATCTGGTTGTAACTGTTAGGAACTACAGTTCAAGAGTGTAATGCATTGTGGAATAATATGCTGTTATTAAAATATTCTATATAGCTGATCATATGTACTTTTAAGAAAGTAAAGGTACTTGTAATGAGAATTTAACCAAGTTGGCAACTGAATATCAGCAAAACTCTCAAAGAGTAATCCTAATAAATACATTTAAGAATTAAGCTTTCAAAAAATATATTGTGTACAGGTCTACTGTATGTACACATCTTCTCACACAGTGTCTGACGTGTAATCAGCTTTGCCGTGATGCGTGGCAAGGGTGAGCCAAGAAGCCCAGCAGCCAAAAATAAACCTAATTGTTCATTAGCAAAAATAGCTTTTTAGTGCTAGTACAAAACACGCAACACTTTAGCTTCTCGAGCACAAAACATACAAGAACTGACAAAGATGTAAACTAATACACACTTAAATATGCAGACACAAACAAGACACATGTGCAACACAACGCTGATGAAACGTGAGACAGGTGACACGAATGACTGCAACACACAAAGGTGTGTAACTTCAGACAACAAATATTTCAACAGTGGTAGACCAGGAGATGGCATTATCATCATATTCTGAGATACTGCATTTCCTAATGGTTGATGTTACCATAGTAAACCATGTCTTCCACTATAAAGACTGTAGCAATATTGTAGCAAAATACAGTCATGCCAATAAAGCTTCTTGAATCTGAGAGAGAGAGAGAGAGAGAGGAGAGAGAGAGAGAGAGAGAGAGAGAGAGAGAGAGAGGGGAGAGAGAGAGAGAGAGAGAGAGAGAGAGAGATTGTTATAATGCTTTGGCAATATTGTAGCAAAACACAGTCATGCCAATAAAGCTTCTTGAATCTGAATCTGAGAGAGAGAGAGAGAGAGATTGAAATTCTCTCACTCTCTCCCTCTTTACTGAATATGGGTCATACAGAACAGTTCTAAGAGAATAAGATAGGGCCAGACAACTACCAGTACACTCGACATCATAAATCTGATATCTGATTACTTGTGAAATATGGTTTATATGTTATTTTTGAAATGCCCTAGATTAATGCTAAAATGGCACCACGATGCATGAAAAAATAATAAGAAAAATGTTGAAGACAACCTTTTGATGACTTAGCTGACAAATCCTTCACGGTTCTTCTAACAACACAGTGCCATGGAATGGCCTGCTCCACAGCCAATAAGAAGAGGTTTGAGATTTGCGAGGGCGGGGATTAGCTGTGGTTGTATGATGTCACCAAAAGATCCATCTCCACACATTCCATGCTCATTCCAGCCCCAGGAAAAGACCTGATTCTCTGGAAAAAAAGTTGTGTTTGACCACAGCAGACCACAGCACCAGAGAATCTGTTAATCATCTCATGCAGTACATTTTACAAATAGACATTGCTTATTAACATGAACTGAGATAAGACAACTCATCGCTGTATGCCCAAAACACATGTGAACCTTGTATGACCCAACAGGTATGTTATAATTCTTTTCTCCCCCCTCAGAACACAACCTAGTCATAGTGTCTTATAATTAGTGAACATTTCTTGAGTTGATTATGAGTTGGCCAAAAGACTAAAATTGACTTTTTTTCCTTCTGATAAGAACCAAACATGTGCATTATTTTTCTAATGACTAGGGGTGTATTCAACTAAGGATTTTCATAGTCGAATCTGATTCGTCAGCTTTTCCCTTTAGTCGACTAATAGTCGAATCGGGTTTATTTTTATTTTTAGCACCTTAAACGGGATCCCGTTCTCATTCAAGACTTTTTTCCTCTTCAAAGTAAAAACCTAAAACACTCAGATAAATGAATAAACACGGTAGGTTGGCTTTATTCAGCTTTTATTTATTTACTTGTTTATTTTTTATGAAACGTTAGAGAACATTAACCGTCAGTGCGCATTGCGCATATAGAACTGTCAGACAGGCACTGTGCAAAATGTCAAAAAATATTTTAAATAAAATATGCCTGCCTGAAAATATAAAAAAAAATTCTACACAACAGCAAAAAAGTATAAGGAAAGGTTCAAGTAACGGGGTTTATAAGCAAACAACATCAAAAAATGTTTATAGGCCTACTTGCCGAGACGCACCGCGACGAGACGACACGACCGAAACAACAAAAAGTTTTTTTCGCCTTACGCGTTTTAAATGGTATGCCATGTTGGTTGTTGTCGTGCGAAATGAAAGACGTTGATGACATAACTCGCACTTTACTTTGTTTGATTCATCTTTATCTTTTTCAAAATACTTTTGAAGTTTTTTAGTAGCCGTTATAATCTCGGCAGATGCTGCGTATTGTGTCGCGTGTTCAGCTCCGCTCGTTTGGATTGTGCAACTCATGGACGTAATTTTGATTTCAAAAGTGGGGGGGACATGGATTCGTCGCTATTTAAATATTTGGTTTTAACCGTAAAAACTGGGGGGGGGGGGGGGGGGGGGGGATGACCAAAACCGGCTTTTGAAAAAGTGGGGGGGACATGTCCCCCCCCCCCCCCAAAATTACGTCCGTGGTGCAACTGCAGGGTGTGATTTATTAATGTGTAGTAACGAAGATGCCTATTGTTAATGCGCAAACATCATTTAAAAATATTTATTAACAGAAATTAGGATGATTTTATTTCACAAAAGGCTATATATAACGAAAACAAGACATTTCATGTAACAACTAATGATTAGCAGCATCCTTGGGCACCACCATGCAGTTAGAATGGTACATTCGACTATGACGTTCATAGTCGACTAGGGGGTATAGTCGACTATAGTCGAATCAGAGACTATTGCAGGTCACCCCTACTAATGACAATTGTTTTACGATATTAAATATATGATCGTTAACATATTTCCAAGATCAAGCAACAGCTGCCAACACTCATAGATTTGATCACTGAACATCAGGTTCGCTCAATAAGACATCTAGCTTGTAAGGGTTTGAGGTCTGTCAATAACATCAGTGAGTAGGTGCTTAGAACATGCAAAGATGTTTTAGCTTAGTCATTAGGTTCCTTTCAACAGTATTCACAGTTATACTGATTTTCTTGCGTTTAATAAAAATGTGAGATCAGTACATGGCATTTGTAATGCATTTCTTATGCCGAGTTCACACTATATGATTTTAACCATGATCTTTCGCTCACAGTAAAGTCCGAGATCTGAGGCAAATCTGATCACTCAAGAGCTCAAAAGTAGCCTGTTGATGTGTGTGGATTGTTCAAAAACTTGTATAGGGTTGTTTTCAAGAAGGAAGGTATAAGAGGAAGGGTCAGCAGATATATCATTCAACCATAGTATAACACTACCGTAAACATCTAAGGGCATTATGAACAGCGTTGAAAGAGTGTACACGACACACATATGTTCTAAGGCTTGTGAATGCATGAAATGATTTATGCACAAGGCATGCATAGATCATCTAAATCTTGGGAATACATGAAATGCATGTAAATTCTTGGTTGGAAATGTATAATATCTGTATATAATCTTTGTCATTGCACATGTTCACTGTGACACTCACTAACCAATCAGAATCTTCTGGCTTTGTGAGTGAACTGTACTGGACTCGGACACTTTAAAGCCGCCCAGCCTGTGGGTGTGGTCAAGCATGCACCACTACTGAAACACGTGCCATGGCAACACTGTTATATAACCACTCTTGTTGCCACAGCAACCAAAAGTGAGCTTGCTTTCGCAAGGCAAACTCATTTTCTCAGATTTGTTCGCCCTCTCCCTTCACGCATGCTCTAAGTGATGCATTCCAGTGCGTTATTCATTCCTGCGTACTCACACAGAAGAGCGATCCAGGTTCCCAAAAATCTAATAATAAAAGTGTTTGTCCATTTTTAGATGTACTCTTACAGGATGCAATTATAGTGGAATAAAAGAGCACAGGGAGGCAGGAGTCAAGCTGCTTCACCGAATTAAGGGAGACTACTTAATAAAGAAACAGGCTACAGTAGTACAATTCACTTAACAATAGAGCAGTACCCAGGCACTGATAGAAAGTATTCTGCTGTTCCCATAGCAACAAACCTATGGACCATGGCAACATATAGAGTAGCATACTAATGTTCACAAGATGAGCATGATGAATAAAGAAGCTATTTCTCCTCTCACCTTCACAAATTCTCTGTGTAACAGCTGAAGAGAAAACTGTACCTCAGGCTCTGCCCCCCTGAACTAAAAGGTACTGAGGTCAAAATAACAAACATAAGGGTGAGACAGAAGACAGAAACCTTTGTGTTAGCAGCAGGGTCTTCAAAAGATACTACAATTAGATACTGTTACCTATATAAAAAAGTTCTCGACCTAAAGCTGCAATTAATTGACAAGCAAAACTGTCATTTACTTTCAAACAGATTAGTGCTACATTAAACCATGTGACAAGACTCGAACGGTGGAGCAGCACCAAACATTTGCTATGATACAATGGAGGGAAAAATAAAATATAGAAAATGAAATCAACAAACATCACAGAGGGTCCAGTGCACTCACTTACACTGATTCTCTCAAAGAATCAGTCATCAGGTGTCCTCAGATCTTATCAATAGCTGTTAAGATAGAAAGTTTTAAGGTAAATTAAAGTTCTAAAATTATAGTAAATCAAAACATCTCTTTGCTAGCCAGTCAATTAGGGCATATTAATGTATAATTTTAATTTAATCTAGCATAATTTAATATTAAAATGTATTTTTTTCCCCCAAATACACTTTGTCATCCTGGAGCATCCAAACTGTGCTCTATCTGTAACCTACAAGTAGCCAAATCTATTGAGAGACTATCAGTAATATTCTCAGCAATGTCCTTCCCAAGCTGGAAGTGAAGGCAAAGGCGTAGAAAGGGAGGGCCTCTTGGCCAGGCCAGGCCAAAGCTCACTCATTACCAAGTCCTCATCTTTGCTGCTATAAGAAACAAAAACATCATAGTCGTACTGCAACTTGCTATGGTCCCCTATAGCGTCCTCATGCCCAGGCTCCAAGCTGTGATGGAGAAGAAAGATGCAAAGTAGTGTCTTGTTGTTGAACAAGGCTGCCAACAAGAAGAGGTTCACACCAAAGGAACTCTGTCACAAAAAAGGCCTCCTTTCCAAAGGGCTGCAGGTGCGGTCTGTCAAAACCTGTCTGATAAACACTGTAATTTATCTACTCTTGGAATCTCAACATCAACCTGTGTTTCCTTATTCTCATTTCACCCACTTGGAAAATCAGCATTAATGTAACTGGAGCCTATAAATGATTGCTCTTTAGGCTGAGGAGAGGTTCAAAAAAGCTGTTAAACACTGACAATGCGTTGATGCCATTATCAGAAGACTAAGAGATTTCAGATTTTAAGGTATAACCAATACTGAAGGGTCTACAGTCAAACACCATTAGCACAGTCAAACAACATTACCACCTCTGGTTTAGTCAAGCTGTGAAACATAGCTCCACCATTAGACTGTGTCACAGGTCCACACCATCAAGACAAAAAAGTGAACAAGCCTATTAAGATCTGTCAAATCCCCAGTTTGACAGAAATCAATAGTACAAGTTATTTTTTACATTTTTAAATGTACAAAAGATGTGTGTTTTTGTTTTTGCAAAAGTCAAGTCTATGGACTCAGAAAATTAATATCCATAATTGGTAATGTCACAGTAGTAAACTGCACATGTTTAAGAGTCATATTACAGCCAATTATTAGAACAGATGGATCAGCTGTCCTGGAATATCACTAAATAGGTTTAATTAAGTGCCACCTAATTAACAGCAGAGTTGGCCAGAGTTGTAACAGAACTAAACCATATTTTTTGAAGATTTATGAGATATCTGAATACAATTTCTTCAGCCCAAATTCAGTGGACTGCTCTGAAGGTCCAGCACTTTAAGACATTGCAAAGGTTTATATTTCTGAAACATAATATTAATATTAACAAGACTAACTAAGCACCTGAATTCATGGCTAAATATATGATTGATTGAACATGCAATTCTTAAATTGTGAGAAATTACTAGTTTGAAAACACAATGTGAGGCAATTACTTGGTATAATGAATGTATTTTATTTCCCAAAAGCTAAGATTGGCTTTTTATGTCTGTTTTCCCCTAAATAAGATCATTTTCATGTGTAATTATGGTAAACGTATATTTGTCTTTATAAAAAATGCATTATTTTAAAGAATTTGGTTTGCAAAAGGCTTATTTCAGTGATGATTTTTAGGTATAGATGCATGTCTGATAAAGATGTAAAAAACATCACACCACTAAGTCATTTCACAACTGTGTCACTTGGCTGTATAATGATTAACTGCAACCATGTGATGTTTAGTCATGCTGATATGATGATTTGTGAAACCAAGTAGGCAGGCCAGACCTTCATTATAAAGTACATTTCTAGTTGGTCATTCCCGTCATGTTAGGCACACATGCAAGATAGTGAGTTAACAATTTTTGTGTCAGAAAAGCATTCAGAAGTATAATTTTAATTTGTGAATTTCCTCCAATCCAGTTAAGGGTCACCCTGGCTTCACTAGCTGGCTGCTTAATTACCTTACATATTAACATTATCCATAAATGAATGAGGAGAGGCTAAATGAATTGTGTTATTGGGATACCAGGATTAGACTCTCAAGGCTTCTAAACCAGATATGTGATTAATTCTGCCCTTAAAGACATCAGTGATATCTCTTATTAGTTTGAGGAGTTAATTCATAAATCCTCCTTTAGCACCACATCCTTCACCACCACAACCCTCTCAATGCTGATGTGAATGTCAGAGAAGGCTTATAGTGCAGTAATCCAACCTTAAATCTTAGAGTTCATTCCATTTCATTTGAAGAGCTATCTGTGTAGCAACACTGTATTTAGATGACCATAAAATAACAACGGTTTCCTTTTCCCTTTCTAGCTTGTTTTTATCTGAATTTCAGTGTTTTCAGCATTTTACTTGAGAATGTTTGATGCATTTCATTATTTTACATCATAATTCAATAGTCAGCAGGAAACCTAGCCTGAACAATTTGGAAAAAGGAATTTTGAAGCATGGCAATTCAAGAACCACCTGCACCATGAGCATAACAAGCACACATGCATACACTCATGAATGTATATCCCAACCTTGCCTCAGCATGTAGGATATGAATGTACTCACCCACTATGGCAAGGTTGTGCTCTGATCCACATGCAATCTGCATCCATAAAGAAATACATGAATTAGAACATTTGAAAAGCCAAAAAACGTTCTTCACCAGCATTTCAATTTCCCAACATGTTAAGTTTTCTGCCTTAGGCTTTCCCTGAATAATAACACTAGCATACTAGTTGTCCTGTCTGAATAAGCATTACCTCTAAAGTACGCAAAGCAGTTCAGTTTGGTTATGTGCCTCTTTCCGTGTACGTACTCTTTTACGTAGTATGTATTTACGTAGTGTATGTAAATCTGTTTACTCAGGGTAATCTAACAACTTTTTTTCTGTAATCCATTACTTTGGATAGAAGCTAAACTATTCAAGACATGTTATGTCACATCAGTTACTCTGCATGAGATGATCAGGCATTCCTGATTGGTTAATTCATATTGCAGGACGAGAACTAATGGATAAGGAATTTATCTTTATTTATTTATTAAGAAAGAAAGCCACAGCACCACACTAGTGAATGAAGAAACCAATAGATCTAGCAGAAAGTCAGCATTGTTTAATGGGAGGCCTACATAATGCCAAAGGAGGTGGTGCCATTATGTATTTTAGGCAAACGGTCCTCCCTGTTATTAAAGAAAACAGGTGAAAGGAAAGGAAAGGGTTTCAGATAAATAAAAAAACACTCTCTGTGAATAAGAGATTGAAGTCTGAGATCACAGGGCTGTACTGGGGAGGCATATTAGAGATGACCATTAAGTAGCTGTTTTATTTACTGCTTGCTATGCAGTACAGCTCTGTCTCGTCATGCGGGCTGCTCTGTGTGTTTTTCTCAGCCCCTGCTTGGTGGCCCAGTCAGGGTGCCAGGGTGACAGAATGCAGACAACATGTTCAGCTGGCACTGGCAGAGAGCTGACAGAGTTCACACTGCTGCATAAAGACTCCAACGATGGTGCCAGGCTGTGAGGCCCGGAGCCCGGGCTCTGCTCTTGTGACTCACAGTATTCTGGGTCTGGCTGTTTCTGCTGCTCTTCTCTTACCTCTGGGGAACTGGCACTCGAGAGGATGAGCTTGCACTGTAGCCTCCACCTTCCAAAGTGCTCATAACTGTAGCAACAGAGGCTGCCGCCTAACTGCTGTTGCTTGCTGAGATCTTGGCTCCCTTCTACTCTCTCCGTCTTTCCCTTTAATGAGCTGTTGGGGCAGGAGATATGGGATGGGTGGCGGCCCACAGGTACACCCAAGGAAGGTCACCACTCCATTCATCACCCAGAGGCATGTCCACCTTATCTACCCCAAAAGCAAGTAGATCTGGCAATGCTGGCCAGCAGTTCTTTAGCTTGTTCAAACTGCTATGATTTAACAGAAAGTTCTGTAGGTTTCATGTGGATATGCCAACTGATAACTTTAAAGTTTACATTCACAACTCAAAGGGCAAAAGACAAACATGACCAAATGACACCACTGGACTAACTAAGTGTTTATGTTTATATAGACTGTGCATATAGAACACTAAATATGTCATTTTTATGAGAAATGGTACATAATAAAGATTTTAAGCATTAATGCAAGGACACCTATTTCAAATCTAAATCTAAATTTCTATCAAAATAATTTTAGATAATGGCAAACTAGCCATTAATACATGTTCAGCTGTAGCTTGGTTAGCAATAAGGTATGGAACGACATGGTAATTCACATAATAATTTTGTACAGTGTCATACATGGTGTCATACATGTGATATTATATGAAGTTTTACTTGCAATAGTCTAGCAAACTCTTTGAAGGACTCCGAGTTCACTGTCCCAGTAAAATCTAGCTGCATTTGCTGAGACAAGGAAAATGGACCACTGGACCTTCCAGAAGGACAAATATACAAACATTTGCCTCAGATCCACACAAAAACAGCCCACATACCATAGAGATATAGGCCTGGACCTGACCCTGCCTGAATGGAAACCTTTGGCATAAGCTGAAGAGCAGGGTCCACATGTGAGAACATGGAGACGGTGCCTTAGCTATTTGTTATTCTACTTCACCAAGTACTGTTGCAGAAGTTTCTGTGGCAAAATAAGTAGAGCCAGCAAACATTGCATCCTTTATAGGTAAAGAAATAATATTGCAGATTTAGAATGAAAGAAATTCATTAAAGCAGTGAGAAAACCAGAGATGAGGATTTATCGCAAGCAACATCATGGCTGTGATTTGGCTGCAGACACAAGATTAGTGTTGTAGATCATCACATCCTCGACATTCCCCCAAAACACATCAGCTTAAATGTCCTACAGCTGCAGAGTAAACCAACTCCTGTAGTTACTTAGCAACCAGGGGTCAGGTAAATGAATTTATGCAATAGTTATTGAGCAGTCAGAAGAAGTGTACAGAGATGGTTAAATACTGTCTAATATCAGATGTAAACGGCACAAGGAGAATAATTGTCAACCAATTAGTCTGTGATCAGAACAAAATGCAGAATAAATAATTACTTTACCTTTTGTTTCACATTATAAGAGAGTCAATATACACATTCTCTCTACAGATCATAAAATATGACTTGTGTGTTACCAGTCATGGTTCTCATTCTGCATCGTTATGCTTTATAAAGTCTAATAACAGCTGGCCCAAGCGAACTTGGTGCATATCATTTCTTCCCAAAGCACTTTCGATCATGCGCCACTGGTGAACGCTGAGATTATGTGCATGAGCAGATTATCAGCACGGTGGTGACCGTGTATGGCTGCTTAGCACCTAGGCTGCCCAGTCTGGTAAGTACAGAACAGACGACTGGTATACAGGTGATGTATGGAGAGGTGTGCAAGCTCTTTTAATTACGAGAGATCTCAAATGTGTAATGGAAAGAGAGACAAAGAGAGAAAGACAAACAAAGAGAGAGAAAAGGAAAACTCAGTTTCTGAATCAATGAGCTGCCTTTGCCTACATGTCATCCCATATTAGTCATTACTGCTGGTTAATAGATGTGCTTTCTGCTTTGGAAGAGGAGCTTTTTAAAATGCAACAGCAGCTCTCTTGAAGGAAATCTGGGGACCCTTTTACCAAATGTGCTGAAATATCTGCATGCATGTTTAGTGGTAAGTCAGGAAATTCTGCTCTTAACATTGACATCCCTAACAAAATCAGGTGTTGTCATGCATATTTCTAAAACTGATGCACAATAATTGCTCCAAGATCCAAGTTTTCTAGATAAATGTTTCTAAATCAGTACCCACCAAGCACAGTCTACTCCATTTTTGTCAGGCAACAGTGAAGACCTACACAGAACCATCAGAGAGGAAAACTGATACAGACTCAAGCTGGGGTGCTGGCAAAGCCTGCAGTCGATCACACATGATCAAAACAAGGAAAGAGGGGAATTGAGGCTCCTCTCTGGCCTCCCAGACAAGCAGGCAGTGATATATTCACTCTCTCTCTTCAGCACAGGCACTAATTCCCACCTTCTGTAAGACAACCAGCATTGTACTTCTCATTAAGAAGAGCACAGTAACACTTTTAATGTCCACAGGCCAGTTGCACCGACTCAAACTGTGATGCAATGATTTGAAAGATAAGCCATGGTTCATATCCAGATGAATACACTTACCAACCAAATAGATGTGGAATTTTCATTTTTATTTTAAATTGCCTTAAGCAGTTTTATGATGACGAGAAGGAATTTTGGAGCGCTTTTCATTTTACATTCAATCTTACAATGTACTTTGCATGCAATTACTCTTGTGAGTGATTTGAAGAGGATTAACATGTTTCTTTTAAATTGCTCTGTTATCATTATTATGTCAAACTGAAAAATGACATGTACTCCATGCTGGAATACATAAATCTACTGCATTATGGTGCCAGATCAAGAATCTATTCCTAAATGTCTGAAAAACAAAGGAGATGTTTGGGAAGCGCTGACAGAAAGTGGAGCAGCACAGGTGAGAACTGTCAAACTCTTCATCAGTGAAAATCTCACCTGAACTCCCAGTACAACACAACTGGTAAAAGGCGCTGCACTTCTCGTGAAGAGTTAAGGCCATGCACAGTGTTTGTGCTCCTTAGTCGAAATGTTATATTACCAGGACGTATGTAGCCATCTCAATACTTCTGAGTACATGAAATAACGCTTTTGTATACTGCTCCCTTACCTCACCGCAGATTTGCCAGCAGGCTCAGTTTTTCCGACCCTTACAGGAGGAAATGTGGATACACATTTGTTTTCATAATATTATGATACAATAAACTGATATTTTTTAAACTCCAAATAAGCCAGCTAACAGCTTTAACGTAAAAGTGATAAATATTTCTTAACTGTGACATCCTCCAATTTAACCAGCGAATTTGATTAGCCTCTATTTAAACATGGCACAGATTCCGCTGTTGACTGAGACCAATACAAAGCTTAAGAAAAGCAGCATTCTCATCATCTCCTTTAAGAGACTGCCCCACTCAACAATGCAAGCAACTGCAGGAGGTGACCGAGACTGCCCAGACAATTAGGGATGTCCCAAACACCACTTTATAGTCTACAGACAGGAGGTTCAGGTCCCGCATTACCCAAGATCTGATTATCATTTTCCGTTTTGTGTCAAGTTAAAAGGCAGAATTATTCTGAAATAAATCTACACTCACCGGCCATTATTAGGTACACCTTACTAGTACCGGGTTGGACCCCCTTTTGCCTTCAGAACTGCCTTAATCCTTCATGTCATAGATTCAACAAGGTACTGGAAACATTCCTCAGAGAGTCTGGTCCATATTCACATGATTGCATCATGCAGTTGCTGCAGATTTGTCGACTGCATATCCATGATGTGAATCTCCCGTTCCACCACATCATTGCACCACCATCACCAGCCTGAACCGATGATACAAGGCAGGATGGATCCATGCTTTCATGTTGTTGACGCCAAATTCTGACCCTACCATCCGAATGTCATGGAAGAAATCGAGACTCATCACACCAGGCAACGTTTTTCCAATCTTCTATTATCCAATTTTGGTGAGGCTGTGTGAATTGTAGACTCAGTTTCCTGTTCTTAGGTGACAGGAGTGGCAATAGGTGTGGTGGTCTGCTGCTGTAGTCCATCCGCCTCAAGGTTCGACATGTTGTGCATTCAGAGATGCTCTTCTGCATGCCTCAGTTTTAACGACTGGTTATTTGAGTTATTGTTGCCGTTCTATCAGCTCGAACCAGTCTGGCCATTCTCCTCTGGCCTCTGTCATCAATAAGGCATTTGCCCCCACAGAATTGCTGCACACTAGATATTTTCTCTTTTTCGGACCATTCTCTGTAAACCCTAGAGATGGTTGTGAGTGAAAATCCCAGTAGATCAGCAGTTTCTGAAATACTCAGACCAGCCCATCTGGCACCAACAACCATGTTCAAAGTCACTTAAATCACTTTTCTTCCCCATTCTGATGCTCGGTTTGAACTGCAGGAGATCGCCTTGCCTAAATCCAATGAGTTGCTGCCATGTGATTGGCTGATTCGACATTTGCGTTAATGAGCAGTTCGACAGGTGTACCTAATAAAGTTGCCTGTATGTATAAAAGTAGTTATTCATCTCTGTATTGTTTTTGCTCTTATGGACATAATGCAGCAAACAGATATTTGAATGGTTCAAAACTGTGGCATACTCTACAAAAGGGTGCAATCCAAGACCACCACCACACAGAATAGTTTTTACCTTAATCAACTATGTAATTATGTGCAAGGGGGTCTATAATCCCATGCCAACCCCTTCCCCTGACCCACAACTAATTCTCGCTTGTACGACAAGGTACAACTGAATAATCTGGAGCTTTTGCATTTGGTCTTTTGCACTTAAAGAATACGCTAAATGTAATTTAATTGTTACTTATCATACAGTGGGTCATTTTTTACCCAACTTGATAAACAAGAAACTAAACATGAGAATCTAGTTGTATAGTACAACTATGTTCAGTTCTATACTACAACTGTATGTTCCCTGTGTATATGAAAAAGTTGCCATCAACCAGTCATGGCCTGGTGGATAGAGAACTGGTCTTGTGACCGGAGGGTCTTGGGTTCGATTCCCATGACCTGAGGCCATGACTGAGGTGCCCCTGAGCAAGGCCCTTAACCCTAAATTGCTCACTTGTATAAAAAATGAGATAAAAATGTAAATCGCTCTGGATAAGGGCGTCTGCCAAATGCAATAAATGTAAATGTAACTCTGGCCCCAAGAAGCTTGCTCAGTATACGCACACACATCTGGAACTAAGCTGCAAACAGTTAAACAGATGTTCTCTGCTCAGTACATAAGCACACAGATGCCTCCATCTGCTGCCGAGTCTCCAGTCCTGTCCGGCCCCTCCTCCAGAACCCTCAGCACAGCAAGACAAACACTAGATGTGGAAGCTTGTGAGCGTCAGGACAGCTGCTGTCTGTCTGACAAGGTGGGAATGACCTAATCTCAATGAATAATGATGTTTGTTACTGTGAACCTACTTCTGAGCAAGCTTACTGATTCTTGTACTTTGTATTGTATCATTATGTCTGAGCCTTTTGTTCAGGATGAGACCAACAGGGCCTTTTTTGGCCACTGGTCAGGGTGACATAACCCATAACCCATAACTCAGCAGATTTTGAGAGAGAGAAAAAAAAAGCTAAACCACTTCTAGCTGAAGAGTAAACCTGCTAAATCAAACTCACTAAACAGTATAATCATCATTGCATAAACAGTGGCCTAATCACTCCCTAGGAGCAGATGCCAGCTACTTGCCCTGCATGCAGTAAAACGCTCTCCCTCTGTAATCTTTCAGATGACCTTGCAGGCCAGTAACAGAAGAACCTTCGCATGAAGCACTAAGCAGAGATGTCACGGGGCTCGAGAACGGAAACGTTAGGCGAGGATGCCGCGCCATCACTGGCAGCACGGCACGTCTGCTGCCGCCATAATCCTTCACTGCCTTTCCGCTGCCTTTCTGTAAGAATTGTGCTGCGCGGCCCCCTTTGCTGCGTTAGGAGGGGAGTGGGGCACGCCGAGGCGTTAGCTGCTTGGGATGATTAGACATGGTAAGGGGATGGGCCAGACGCTGGCACGGAAGAGAGGAGGCAGACTGAAGCGAGACGCGTGAGGACGGTTGTCCAAAGCGTGAGCATTCTCACGGAGCCAGTCCGCAACAACAGAACCTCGGCAGGAGAGGCGTGTGGCGTAGCGTGAGGCTAGATGGCGTGAATTTCTGGTGGATTTCGCACCCCCCCCTCCCCCTTCCAGCCATACAGATCCTTACTGGCACCTTGTTGCAAAGAAATATCTATGCATTTTTTTCAAGGTCTTAAACATACTCAGCACAATAGAGACTCTTTTACACTTTACACCCAATATTGTATGTTTTGTGAACACATAGAAGGAATCACAGATGTTGCATCTCCAAGGTTAGTGATGACCTTCACTGTCTGTGAACGCTCTGTCTCTGGGCAGGATGTGAAGAAATAGAATTACTGCTCATAGTGAAGTGCCCCCCCTGCTGGCTCTTTACGCACATGGCACCCTTTCAGCACTCAGACTATCTCTTCTCAGGCACATATAAATTTTACAGGGGATTGAGGTAACATTATTCAGAATGGCAAAGCTTGTACTAAGACTCTGCCGAATTGGTGTTCAAATAGTGTGAATATGTATGTAACGTCTGGAAGATCCTTGTACCTGGGTAGCTCCATTAAGTGTCCTGACCTCGAAAGGCAGACTCGTCATTGGATAAGAGTCGTCTAATCCTGCCCCTGTGCTGTCATTAGATGGCCCTCTTCTCCCGAGCTGTCCGTAATTGGCTCTTCCCCATGTAAACACTCTCCCGCTCTCTGAAAATGATCAACACAATGCATTTAATGAAACAGTGATTTCTTCATTGAAAGTTTCCATAAACCGGTGAGGTTAAGGCTCAAATAACACACTGCCTTTACCATGTTTGTGCTCTACAACCTGTACCTGTTTGAGCAACTAGGTGTGTCCAGCCACTGTGTATAGCAGAGACTCTTTCCCTGTTCACTAGGGCGTGGTCTAATGCTGCAGGCAGAGCCACGAAGGACTCTGTGCTGCAAAGCTGTCCATGTTTATTACAACCCCATAGGAACACAGCACCAGACACTAAAGAAATACAAAAAAACAATGAAGATAGATCAAATTAAAAAGTTCAACAGTCCCTCAGAGTGTTTGGACACACAGCAGACATTTCCTCTGAAGGGCTAATGGGTTCATGAGCACAGGCCAAACTCCTAGTAGGTTCGGGTGACAATGCACTGGTTTGGGTAGAGGAATACAATCACAGCAGAGTGTAATAAGGCAAACCTTTAATTCAGAAACATCTCACCTGTGAGACAGACACAGTGAGCTGAGCCTGCAGTAACTCTGTGGGGAGTTTCGTGGTCTATTCCTACAAGCGAGGACAGAAGGATCAGTAAAGTGTGCACTACACATAGCTTTGTGTGATCCAACATAATAACACACCAGAAAAGCAATGCAGAAATGGCTTATGTTGATATATGTGCAAATTTGTGTAGACTGCCATTGTAGTGCCACAGGTGGAATACATGATGAGTGTGTGCGTACCGGGGACCAAACAGGGCTCCATGGAGGTGAAGTGGGCGGGGACAGGCTGAGGACACAGTGCTCGTCTCGCTTGAGTGGACAGACCTGTACCCCACTGATACACTCTGCCTGGACCTTCTCATGCAGATAAACACACACACACACACACACACACACACACACACACACACACACACACACACACACACACACACACACACACTGAGTGCACGGGGGAGAGGACGATATGGAGAAGAAGAGATGGAGGGGGCTCATACCTGTGACTGCGAGTGTATGTCTAAGCCCTGCTGCTACACTGATGACAGGGTCACCCAAAGACTAAAGGGAAAAAAAATGATTCCTGAAAGCACCTTGTGGAATTGGATCATAACTAACTAGCTTACTCACTGACTCACTCATTCATTCACTCACTCACGGATAGCAAGCAGGAATTTCAGTGCAAAGTGGTGTCACGGTGCTAAATGACATCACTGACACCATGTGTCCTTGTTTTAAGCATGCATGCACCAAACAGACAAAACAGAAATATGTTTTTAGTCCTAAATGTAGTCCTTACCTTGATGGGCAGAGGTTCAGCTGTGTATTTTATCTGTGGGGAGATGCCCAGCTGACCAAAAGCATTGGAGCCACATGCCAAGACCTGGCCATCATCTGCCAGACACAGGGTGTCAATGGCTATAGGCACATTTCTCTGATCTAAATGAATCCAAACGGTTATACACTTTTTGTTCCAAATGTTACAAACTAACTAGCCTCTTTGTGCACTTCACATGCTTTAAAGCTCTTACTTAAGTTAAAAACATGAAAATGTTTTTCATATACTCTACAATTTCTAATGACAATGATGAGTGGCTTAGGTTTACCAGTAAGCATGATGGTGAAATCCCAGCCACAAGAGACCTGTTGAACAGATCTACAGCCAGGCAAAGGGCAAAGATCAAAGGTCATGACATCTGAGGTGTGGCCAAGTCCTAGTTGTCCTTTGTGATTTTGTCCACATACTAATAAGTCTCCAGACTCTAAGACATATATTAAAAAATATATAATCATATATAATTTTTTAGTTGTTATGACAGATAATACCAGTAGAGGGAACTATTGTCCACATAACCATCCTAAGAGCAGACCAACAGTTGTGAGCGAATGCTGGCAGGGGCAGTACATTAACCATAGTTAAAATTACGCTTTGTTGTGTTTTTAAATAAACCTACATACAGTTATATGTTTCTCACCAGTGATGAGCACGGAATGTCCACCTCCACCCGTGATGCACCGTAACGATCTGTGTTGCCCACCGCTGGAACTCTGCGGTTCGACTTGATCTTCGCCATGACCCAGACCCAGCTGCCCATAACTGTTCGCCCCCTGAGGGAAGGCCCACAACTCTTAGATCATATAGAGCTGCACGTGTTTATTAAGCCAAAATCATGATGGACTGGGAGCTCTAGAGTTTACCTACACGTTTCTTTAGTAAGCGTGTAAGCGAGTGAAGACAAACCGCCAGAGACATGTAAATATATCCGCGGGCCCTATTGACTGGATATTTTTGTGTTCATTGATTCCTGTGCAGAATAATGAACTAAGGAATATTACAATTTGCACACTATGAACCCCATCATGAAGGCGTGCCCCTTGCTTCTTCATAAACATCCTCAACAACAAGGAAGAGCTTCCAGAGACTGCTGAATGCTATGACATTTGATCTTTAATAACAGCTAGTCGTAATTAACGTTTTTGTAGCCAGTCTTCTGCGCTCTATTGTGGGGAGAGGAAACATGCCACCAGACATTCAACTCGCGGGAAACATGAGGACATGCCCAATTCTCCACTATTTCACTCTGATACCCTTCTAAAAAAAATCAACGAGCTCAATACGACTGGAGGAAATTTAAAATTATGCTAATAATATGTTCATATACATTGATAGTATAACTTCCCACTGTCATCAGAAATGTTTAACCCGTTGTCACGGGTTTTTGTCGAAAACTTACCCACGTGTACAAAGTACAATCTATATTCGGTCTTGTTTCCATTTTGGCGTCGCAGGTTGATGGCGTCATCAAACCGACATCGATTTTGTTGCAGTACAAAAATAGGAAGTTTATTATAATAAGCATCTACACTTATACACGTAACATCACATTCTTCAAAGAATTGTAAACCTAAAGTGCTAGACATGTTTCGGCTGTTTGAGAGTACATGTATAGATTTAAGCAGAAACGTAAGCATTATTGACACTAATTTGTGCAATTTATCCTTACATAACCTTTAATATATATGTACACCATTCATTTATTTAATTGTAAATGAATACAAGTTATAACACTATTATTAAAGATGCAATCAAGCAACACCGGAAATGATATGGCAAGGCATATGAAATAAAAAATATAAGAAGTTGACAGAAATACGTTGACTTTCAGAAAATATAGGCTATGCACTTTTCCCTGTAATACTGTGTACAGAGAAAAAAGTTAAAGATTATACTAAAACTACAAGATTCAAAAAACTTCAAGTTAGATACCTTATAATACCAATAAGAATGCAATGATATGCACAAAACTGAAATCACAAATATATTTTGATCAGAGCAAGCATCACTTTGTCAAAATGGCATTTTTGTAAAATATAATGGTCACTTGTATCATGAAAGAATATTTCATTAATACCTTTGCATAAATCCTTATGGGAAAAAATCTCAGCCAACACAGAAAACACAGCTAACAATAAGGGTTGGAAATTCAAACAAATTCAACAGCACATAAGGGCGGATTATCACTAAATAAATAATTGAACTTAAGATTTTTTTAAAGGAAAAGAAACAAAAACATATAGGCATATAACTTCAATAGATCATCAGTTAAGAAAAACATTTTGGAATTGAATGTACAATGTGATTGACTGAAAATCGTGAGGCTTCAATGTGTTTGGTCTTTGATGGAATAAGGGATACATAAGAGGTTCTGTGAGGTCCTTCACTCATGCAGCTGTTTGTCGAGTCTGCTCAGGGCGTCTCCCACGATGTCTAGCTCATGTCTCAGCTCCTCCACCACACTGTTGATGCTGGGGGTGTCCTTCAGCACGTCGACGCTCTGCGTGTAGGGGTTATATCGCACCGTAAACGGCCGCTTGATTGTCTTCGCAAACTCCCTGAAAGGTTGAAAATTATTTTAGTCTGGGCCAATAGCATCAACTGTATATAGAATAGCCGGAGATGCATAGAAGGGTTTTCATAAAATAGGCATTTAAATTCATCCATGTATGAATTAGCAGAGGTTACAAAGCTAACAATGAATATAACAATAATTTTCTGTTCTTTATTTCCCACATACCTCATCTTGACTTTGGCTTCCTCAAAGCTGTCTGACACAAAGTAGACATCCTGGAATGTGGTTATGATGCACTCCTGTTTGCATGTGACTTGTGGGTCAAAGGGCATGATTTGGGCATTTCCTGACAGAGCATGCTGAGGAATAAACCTTCAATTAATCAACTATATACTGAAATCAGAAAAAAACATGAGACATAAGTGTTAGTGGGTATGTGTGTGTGTGTGTGTGTGTGTGAATATGAGGCTTTACCTTTAGCTCACTGATGGAGGATAACAATCCTGCCCCATAGGCTCTAAGTTGGCCCTCCTGCTTACACAGCCCAAATTCCACAGTGAAGAAGTAGCACTGAAGAACAACATTTTGGTAAACATTAACTTTGTAGACTTGATATACTTGTAAGAATATATGTGCTTCTGGTACTGATAACTCAGGATTTGAGAACATACATGCTGTATTCAGTATATAGGCTCATATGATTTAATTGTTTCAACCATTAGTTTCTTTTTTTGTTTTTCTTTGAGCAATTTATAATCTGATAAATTATCTACAATAAAAATACAATAATATCAAAAGGTTATTACTCACAGTGGCAAGTTTTTGAACTTCATCATCAGATGCTCCCAGTGAGGCCAGTCCGATCTCCTGGCTGAACTGGGCAAAGCTTGGCTCAGCCAATAGCGGCACATGACCCAACAATTCATGACAGGTGTCTCTGAAATGCAGATTAGTACAGCGCATCTGAGTCAGAACACACATAATCACAACTCCTTTCAGGGGGCTTCATATTCTCCTTCCAAAAAGCATGAACTTGATTTAAAATTTCTGTTGCATTGTTGCTGTATATTGCATGCTTTTTCATGTTTTAATAATCTTCTGTGTAACCTCTAGTAGTTTACTTGCCTGTACTCAATTTGGCATTGATTCTGATTTACCATCTTAAGTAATGTTTGCCCTGCATCAAAGTGTCTCCTTATTGAAAGGTCAATAGTTACACATTTACCCATGTGGGGTGGGTTTCCCGAAATGTTCGTAGCGCTAAGTACTTCGTAACCTCGTATGAAACGTATGAGGTTAAGAAGTACTTAGCGCTACGAACGTTTCGGGAAACCCCCTGGTGGCTAATAAAAGAGGCTGAAATACTCACGGTTCAGGTGTATAGAGCGGGTCTGAGCTGTGTCGCACATACTGTGTGCAGTGGAACACACGGAAGGCCAGACCTGCCAGAAAGTCTCTGGGGGAAAGGTATCCTGCTACGGGTCTAATGGTGAATCCTGTAAGCTCTGCAAATACAAACGGACAACCCCAACTATAGATGTCCTGGACAGGGGTTTTACATAGTCCTCAACCAAAACATAGTCTAAACTACATCTACACACAGATCCCCCTCCACACACACACACACACACACACACAAAGACAAGATAAAGTGCACTCAGAATGGGGCACCTCGTAGGAAGCGTGAGACGTCCTCCAGCTGGGGGATGTTGTCCTCACGACACTCGCAACACTTGGTGAGCAGTGGCAGGTTCTTCAGGTACTCGCGGCAGGCGTGCGTGGGATAGAGACAGTTAAGTTCACGGAACACAACGCCCCAGGTCTTCACCTCCTCCTCAGTGAACTCGATGCGCGGGATAGCGTCTCCACTAGGAACAATGCCAAAAGTTTTTATTATGAAGCATGCCATTTTTTTTCATTACATAGATTAAATCTTTGTGGGAACCTGACAATACAATATACACAATATATACATTCTAGACAATAACAGAATATTATTGAACAAGTCACTCACTGTTTGTAACTCATTGCCAAATCTGCGAAATACTTCCTACGTTTGCGGTAGACATTATCCTTAAAGCCCTGTAGAACATCAAAGCACATGTGGAGAGAAGTGAAGGACAGCAACAAAAGACACCAAACTGCAAAATACATACTGTGTTTGCTCTTTGGGGGCCCTGGCTTTATGGTGCAGGCAATAAAACAATGTTTACCGGGTGATCTGCGTCCAGGTCTGACCCATACATCAGCACACGATTTGCACATTTATCCAAATCAGAGATCTTCTTGGGAAACCAGGGTATGTCATCAAGTTCTACAGAAAAAAAGAGCCTATTTGAAGTCTTTCCATGAAAGCTAAATCTATGTATTTTTTCTGTCTGTCGTGTCTGTCTGTCTAGTCTGAGACATACCGTTTTCCTCCGGTAGGCGGTTATCCATTTCGATTATGTTAACGTGCTTTCGCAACAGATGTATGATCTCGTTAAGCTGTTCGTGATTACTGTCGCAGTCTACAAAAATCTCGATCTCCGAGTTCCGCCTTCGAGATTTTCTGGATTCGATGTGAACAAGATTGACGTCGTTATCCTTTTACGTGAATATATTTCATGGAAAAGAAACGAATTAAGACAAACAATCAATCATGTTAGGTAGTTGAATTATTATTAATATAAATTAGGTAATTACAATAGGCCTATAAAAATAACAACAATATTATAATAACGTAGCAATAATGATTACAATAAATAATCACAATAGTTTGGAAAAATATAATGAAGCACAAAACTAATTTTATATACATTGGTGTTAGTTAATTTTCTCTCTTTTAAGTTCATCAAATATCACAACTGGAAGTAATAATACCAGCAAAAGTTAATTACTTGGAATAGTTTTAGTGCTTTGACGAGTCCCCCGACTTCATTTTTTAGAGAGAATACGATAGCTGCGCGACTTTTCTCTGAAGATGCGATCTTGTTATCTTTTTTCTCAAGGATCTTAGGAAATGCAGATTTGTTCATCTGTAAAAACACAAAAACATATTAATCAAATAAATGTTGCAATTTACTGATTACTCTGAAAATGTATGTTTTTGTGATCTAACAGTCATACTCTCGGCATCAAGTGAAGCAGTCAAAGTAATGTATTTTTAATCTCTTCCACATTTTAACTTTTATTCGTACAGATCGGTGAGAATTAAGCCAAAATTAGCTTAGCACATAACACTTAAGAGTGCACTTAAGCAATTCGTTGTGTGGTTTGTTCCTTCATTTCGGGTAGAATGAAATACACGAGATCCAAGCATCCAACCGTAAAACTAAATCGAACAACCAGACTGTCTTTATCTTATTTTAAAATACTCACAGCAATCGCTCGTTGCCTGCGTCAGTTCAGTACCACGAACAGCACCAGTTATCAGCGCAACATACGCAGGTATCAAAGCCAGGCAATGGCTACAGATCTGGAGCAGTTTTTTACAAGTCATTGTAAATACTATACTAAGACATAACTTCTAATAGGTTATTCGTTTAAGTTTAAGTTCAGACGTTTCCAAAATAGTTATTTTAGCGCAATTTTTCTTCTTTCACTAAAGTCAGGTTTTCTTACAAAATGATATTTAAACCATTGCTTCAAATAAAACTTTCTCGCATACAAACCATTTTTATTTGCGCGAATACGGGGGAAATTAGCAGCCGCTGCCCGTGTCTTCCTCCCAAAAAGACTCCTGACAGCATTCGTGCAGTTAGAACGACTCAGGGTCGGTCTGGCAGGTCAAAGCGCTGCGATACACTGTCTTGGTTCAGCAAAGACTCTCATAGAAGCTTCTGGCCAATCCCATTTAGATAACGAGGAAGCCTATTATTAGCACAGTCTTACCTTAATCTAACACGGGATTACACTGCAATTAATCGCTGTTATACGCGCATTTTTCTTAAGTAAATTTAATTATATGTCCCATCATAGTTCCTGGTAGTTGCAAAGCATTCATTATTAGGTGAAATATAGTACATTTACAGGACACGAAATAAAATAGTTCAGGTAACCCGTCGTCTCTTATTTAAAGTTTCTTTTCTGACGTCCCGCTAAACCGTTTTAATGTTACACGCGAATTTCAAATTCTACAACGTGCTACTCAGTCCATCGTTGTCTGCAAACACATCTTGGACGATGGCTTAAACCGTCATCCGATTATTCTGTCCTGAGATAAATATTTAGATGAATATCTTCTGTGCCATCAACGTTTACTAAAGGAACGTTGCGTTATAGACCTTCTTAAAGCCTGACGCACGTATTTTCGTGCCACTATCTCGGCTTAACTACTTTATTCTCAGTGGCGAACATGCTTGACGCGTGCTTTAACCGACTAAAGAAAACTAGAGAGTTGTTTCTTGAATTAGCCTATTTCCAAAAATCAACAATTCATTTGAAAAAAAAATCAGTATCAATATCATGAACACATAAGCTGCAGCGTCTTACCTCATTATTAAGTTGCTTTTCTTCGAAAGATAGCCCAATATTCATCGAGTCAAACGATCTTCCTCTGCGCGGTCCCTCACTTTTGCTCGAGTACATTCTGAGTTCGCTAAGCCTAGTATTTATTTGCCTGTAATCTGGAACCTCTGTTAGTTTACCTGAGATGGGATAGTATAATGAGGCAGTGCGCTTTAGTATTTATGAAAGCCCGCGTGGGGGAGGGGGCGTGCAGGTACTCAGATAGACAGGTAGTCTGATAAGCTTTACTAGGACAGCAAATGGAAAGCTTAGCTCACGTCATGGGGACATTCACGAGAGACGTATTTTTTCACAAAAAATGGGAGGCATGCAAATCGACACTGGGGTCAGGAGTCACACTAGAAACTGAAAAGCAAAGCTCCGATCAAATACTGTTAAAAACATAATAGGCTATAAGAATAAGTGTAATCTGAAAGATTGATTGAATTTAGTGCTACAACACAAATCTACATAGAGCAACGAGGATTAGAAGTGCACCTTTGTGTTAAAACACATTGTTGACATAAATTGTGAGGCCCATATGGGATGTTTATGAATATTTGGGGGGAATGGGATGGCACTTCTACCTACAGCACTGGTACTCTTCCTAACGACCTCAACAATCGTTCAACTTCCTCCATAATACATAATTCGAAGCTTTTTGTTTTATTGTTTTCATCTGACCATGTAGGAAGCAAAGTTTTTTTGTTCGTTTGGCCAGTAAAAGTGTTTTGATCATTTACTGGCCATTTTCAGGAAAAAGCTTCAGTGCTAATTTCCTGCTACAGAAATAGTAAATGCAACTCAAATTGTATTGGTATAATCAGTAGGCTTGCACTGAGTACTGCTAATGGACAGTCAATAGGCTTGGGAAAAGCATACTATGATAATTGAATTGACTTTATTCACAGTTCATAGCTATTGATATTCTGTAATATAAACAGTGCAGTGAGACAGACAGAAACAATGTTTCAGTGTCAGACAGTGTTTTATAAATATAAGACAATATTATGGATACAGTCCAAGTAACCAGCTAATTATTACAAGAAATAAATATTTGAGATATTTGGAGAAGGGGAGGGGGGTCTCAGTATTAGTCCCCTCCCTCTTCTAGGAGGGGACTGTAAATAAAAAATATTAAATAATAAAAAGAAAAGTTTATAGGGAATCCACACTGATTCATTTGACATATTCAACTGGTGAAAACATTTATGCATACAGTGTTCCTTTCTTACAAATATTTTAACATGTTAACAATAAGAATCTTCATCTGTGATCTTCAGTTTGACATTTAATTTAAATAATACCACATGAGAAATCCGTTGGGCCATATCACATCCTGTTTTTGTTTCTATGATGTAAGAAGATTAGATAGTGTGAAAAAATCCTATATTATGCTATCCACCCTCTGTAAGCAGTGTGTGTGTGTGTGTGTGTGTGTGTGTGTCTTCTCTTGGTCTAGTGGCTGGCCATAATAAGCTCTTTGGTCTTCTGGGGGTTAAAGGTCAGGTTATTGTTGGTACATCGCATTGTCAGGTGTAGAACCTCATCTCTTTAGGCTTTATCATCATTTATGTGGTATCATCTGCAAATGTGATTTAGAGAGTTCAACCCATAACAAAGTGTGCAGTCATAAGTGAAAACACAGTGGAGTGTAGGTCCAAGCACATGTGGCACAATGGTGTTCAGTGCATTGGATAAGGAGGCGTGGCTTCAAGACTAACAGGCTGTGGTTCCAGGGTTCAATTACAGAAAGAGCTGCTCATACTCAAGCTGGTCAGCTTGGAAATCAGCTTTGAAGGGATGAAGGATTTAAAGTCAGAGCTGAAATTGATCGATAGCATCCTAATGTAGGAGTTACTATTGCATGGGGGGGGGGGGGGGGGTCAATGTGATTTCAGGGAACCTAATGTTTGGACAAGTGACAGGGTCAATATGTCTGTGAAAAACCCAGCCAGCTGTTCAGCACAGACTCTAAACATGGAGAGTGTGAGCGGTAGATCATAGGGTTGGAGCTCAGCTTTGATGAGAAGTTCTGTGTTACTGTGGTCAAAGCAAGTGTAGGGAGGGGTCAGTGATTGAATGTGAAGTACTGCTTGGTTTGTAGCATTAGTAGAGTTTGAATACCATGCCACGTGCACTTAGGGTCAGAATTACTGAAGTTGTCCTTAATCTTTAGTTTGTTCTCATAATTCCCCTTCTCAGGCTGACCCTGGAGAAAGACCTTCTTGTTCATCCAAATCTTTTGATTAGGGAATGTTTTAATACTCTTTACAACAGTGATTCTGTTGACACACATGATCATGTAGGATAGAACAGAGTTGCTGTAGGTGCTTTAAAAGCAAATTTCAGCTCTGACTTTAAATCGTTCATCCCTTCAAAGCTGATTTCCAAGTTGACCAGCTAGAGTATGAGCTGGTCTCTGTGTTCAAAGTAGAACTCCAGTGAAAAGTCTGCTCCATCTAGCCACACACAGTCTTTACTGAAACTGAAGTCTTCATAGCTTTGATGATGAAGGCTTGATGATACTTTTGGGGATTAGAAGTAGATTTAGTCTGAGGGAAAGGACATGGCCCTGAACACTTCAGTAATGTTATTGTAAACAAGATCCAAGGTATCGTCTCCTTTTGTGGGTTACGTTCTGATGGTACAGTCCTTACAGTCTGGTATTCAGCTCCTGTGACTAGATAGCAGACTTACGGTGGACAGAATGGGAGAGACAGTAAGGAGCACGCTCTTCTAAATAGGAAAGGATTCTTATGTTGCCGCTGAAATGTTTTATCCTAGAAATACTCCAGTGGCAACACAAGAGTTGCTTAGAAAGAAGCTTGGCATTGTATGGACTGTATAATTGATTTCTGATTCACTGACACCCAAAATTTATGCAAGAGTTAATAAAAGTCCACAGCTAAATAATATATTGTAATAAGATGGTTCAACACACTTTTATGTTTCAATCCTGCCATGACATATTTTCACACTAGATGTAGTTTTAACATTTATCTATGTCCCCCCCAAACATCCAGCGTGACATTGTTAGGATATCCTGCTACTACTGTGCACGCTTATTAAGTTGGATTGGCTGTGGGTGGAAGTGTGTAAACTCAGAGATAATGAAACTCACCTGGCAAAAAGCAAACAAACTCACATCAACACGAGAGTGCAGCTGAGGGGCCTGGATGGGGAGGGCAAAGAGGATCAAAGCAGTATGCCCAGGGATCTGGAGAGAAGAGTGACGTAATTCTGTAATGGACCAGATAAACACCAGGACGCATCTATATGTGTCTTTAATAAGGGGGTTTGGTACGTCACTGTGGTGATTACAACAGAGCTGGGCTTTGGTATCTATTCTTAATGAGCAGAAACATGTTTTTTAAATCCTCACCAATTGCATGCTCTAGGTTTATAGAGCAGGTCATAGCTGCTTTGGTTGATGCTGATCACTGTTAGGCTAATTGCAACACAATGACAAGTGACTTCTAGTGAAGATATAACAAATGACTTTATCTTTAACTAGAAAATAGGAAAGTCCCCAAGACACTATAATTCTGTACATACTCAGGCATGACACCTTTGCTGCTGCTTCATTTTTAAAGTCTGTACAGAAGAGATAAAAAACAACTGGTTTTGTCTTCAGTTCATTCACACACAGTTTTGACCCAGTGTATAATTAATTTCAAATGCTAATAACAACACAGTTTTGCGAAAATTGAAACTACGTTGTTCATCAGGATGTAACGTTACACACAAGACTCTGAGTGTTTAGTTTTGAATGAGAGAGTTACACTGAGCATTTGTTCAACATTCAGGATTGCTTACTTCAACAGATAATGCAACATGACTTGGGCTGATGTACTGTAAGTTGAATAGTTGAATAGAAACCATAAATTATTAATCTTGTTCAAACATACCCACATAAAAAGAACATCTAGACACAAAGCATGAATATGTGAATCATGTAAATATTTAAATAGCAATTCCACACAATATTGAATGCAATAATAAAAGCTCTGTGACATTTAGTTAAATTTGTAATTTAATTATTCACAGTGTAGTGCTGTCTGTGCACTCTAATGTGATCCAAATGGTTCAGTGGACTGAACATTTCACTCTTCTTGTGTGGACTATAAGACAGTATTTGAGTCCTTGGCTCAGTGTATTCTCATTTATTACTAGGGTACATGGTAAAAATAATTTAACATAATAAAATGTGGATGTCCTGACAAAAAAACCTAGTCAGTGACATTTGGAATGTTTGAAATGTCACAAAAAAGCACAAACACTTGGATCCTGCGTTTTGGAGTTGAGCTTAACACAGTGCCTGAACATCTTAAATATATAGATATTTAATATCTATATTGCACAGTGCCTGAACAATACAAATATACAGATGAATCATGTACATAATGTATGTAGTATGTGGAATATAATTTCAGCAAGACTATAATGTTTTATGAGCCGATAGAGCATTAGCTCAGTTGTATTTCTCTCTCTGACTGCACAAAGGCAGCTGAGCGGTAATTAAAGGCAGGCCAGGCTGGCATTATGCAGGCTCTGGCCCATTGTGCGGCTCTCTCTCAAGAGGCTCTCGGCTGATATGGAGAAACAGCAGCATTTGCTGTGAGCTCAGCAGTACCCACTCATCTCATTAGAGACTCACCTCATTACAGGCAGCACACGGGGTGGACAAGCAGGGACACGTGAGATCTGGGGAACTCACTGAAACCTGCAGTGAAAAGTGCCAGAATTTGCTCTGTGTGACCATGGGTGAATGTGACCATGATTGAATGTGACGGACTTGATCAAACCAGAGCTTGACAGCAGGGCAAAATGGCCTTGACTAAAAGTAGTCTATACTTGAGTCTTACTCTTCACTTAAAATGCATTACAGAAACCACATTCAGTCTTTGGAGTTCACATGTGTATATGCATATTTATAGGGGAAAATGAAACAAAGGTCACCAAACACACAGACCTCTAAGTAATTTGCCCAATTTTAGTTCTCTTATTTCAGAGGATTTATACATGTGCAAGCCAACACATGCATGCTCACACATGTACAACTGCAGTGATCGGCTTGGTAATAGAGTTGTAGGTCATAAACTACACCATGGTTCTATATTTCAGAAGGATATAGATGTCTGCAATACTGGATATTTTACTATGTGTTTAATTTACAGATATCTGTTGGCAAGATGTTTATAACTACCACAGATGCTTTAACATAGATGTTTTGATACTCACATATGTATATTATATCTTCATTTTCTAGATCTTGTTCATTTCCTATATACACAAGTAAGCCATTTACCATACTCCAACAGCACACACACAAGGCAAACAGTGACATTTGCATTGACATTTGTTTCCTGGTATTGCAGTTTTCACACTAGTCTGAGTATGGCACAAATGTTATGCAAACACCATCAACAACAATGACCCTTACTCCATTCAAGTCAGGCCTTAAAAATCTCACCTTTATACATTGTAAAATGATTTGTCAGACTAGATTCATACTTGGACATGCAGTCTGTTCTAACTAATAGCCATTAAGATGACCACTGACACTTACCAAAACAAGGGAAGGTCTATTATTTTTCTATTAGTTGTATCAGTCAGCTATAGGGGAAAAAATGAATGAAAAGGGGAAAACAAACATGAAAAAGATGAATGATGCTGAGGACAAGCCTTCATTGGAGTCATCAAAGGTGCGATGGCGTCAGCAGTCTATTCTGGGCCAACAGGACTAGAGGGTTTACTGATGGTGGACGTAGAGAGGGAGAAGGGAAACTTCTATTGTGCTGCTGTTGACAGGAGATAGAGAAGCTCCGGCTACAGGAAATTACATAAAGGAACCCTGATTAGAGTGAGTTCGACAGACTTTAATGAGACAGGTGAGAGAGAGAACCAGTGTGAGGTAGTGGGTGAGTAATCAAGAGAGAGGTTAGAGGAACACTACGTGACACACAACATGTAAAGACTCCTTCACAGTTGCACACACCCACATTGTTCTCTCAGTAGTCCCACACTGTCAGTACTCATGTAATTTTAAAGGCTATATTGTTGTTTAAGACCTTTCTAGTATGGAATCATTTCCGTGCCAAAACTAGGGGGAGCAAAAACACAGGGTGACAAATATAAACATGCACGTGCACGTAGTTTTTCTACATTCATCGTGTTCCGCCATCTTCTGAAGACTGTACCATCAATCACAAAAGGCATTTCATCCCTGTACAGCTTCAAGAAGAGTATCAAAACCTTCCTGTTTAGATCTGCATTTAGTTAAGAAACTCTAATTGTAAATTATTTTATAACTCTATCACATTATTTTACTTAATTACATTCTATGTCTGTTCTAGTTATTTTAATAGTTTTGCCATCTTATTTACTTTATTACATTATTTTGTCTATTATTTTAACAATTTGTTATTTTATTACTTTATTTTATTATGTTTGTTTCCTTTTTATCTTTAATTTCTTTTATTGTTTTTTTTGCTCCCTTTTAATGTTTTGTTTTATTTATTCTGTAAAGCACTTTGAGTGTCATGTATGTATGAAAGGTGTTATACAAATAAAGATTACATTTACATTTACATTTACATCTGCGACATTTAGCAGATGCTCTTATTCAGAGCGACTTACAAAGTGCTTTGCTTCTGATCACAGAAAACATCCTAGGACCTAGGTAATAGTACGGATAGGCCAGAATTCAAGACTGAGTCAGACTACTACTACACTACAGGAGTCAATGTCATTACCAAGTGTTTTGCAAGTTAGACGTTTGCCAAGAAGCGCAAATAACCATAGACAGACATACAATTTAAGAACAACGGCAAGTGGTATCAGCTGAGTTAGTGCTCTGGTAAGAACTCAACAAACAGGTGAGTCTTCAGTCTACGCTTGAAGATAGCAATAGGCTCTGCAGTCCTAGCAGTTAATGGAAGATCGTTCCACCATCATGGAGCCAGGACGGAGAATAGTCTGGAGCATTGTCTTCCATGAGACTTTAAGCATGGAGTTTCAAGTCGAGCCAAGCTTGAGGTTCTGAGTGTTCGCTGTATGGATCGGAGGGAGGGGCCAGTCCATTTTTGGCTTTGTAAGCAAGCATCAAGGTTTTATATCTGATGCGTGCCGCTACTGGAAGCCAGTGAAGAGAGCGTAGCAAAGGAGTCACATGTGAGAACTTGGGTAGAATGACCAGTTGTGCTGCAGATTATTATTATGACTTAGCCTAACATGCTCCTGGTTACTTTTGATTAATTGATAACTCACAAACATACCACTCACACCACAGCAAGTACAACTACACATTCGCCCAAGCAGATTCAGGCCAGCTCTGATTGAAAATCATATGGACTAGATCACTCCTACACCTCAGATACACGCAGTACACCAAAATGAGCAGCATCATGTTTCCACTGTGGCTTTGCTAAAATTCAGCCTCACTGCACAGCCTCTCAGCTCGTCCTCCTACATGCAGCATTTCCATAATAATCGAGCCGTTTGCTGATCTGCATATCAATCCAAACCATTAATTAAAAAGCTGTTATATTCTTACTGACGTAATGCACTAAGAGGGAAGTGCGCAGATCTTGCGTACGATGGGTTCCTGTGGGAGGGGGGTTAAACCATGTTAAAATTTCCATTTCTATTTGCATTTTGCTTTGTAATTGGATGTTATGCAGAACAGGTTGTGTCCTGAGTAATAAAAAACTGCTACTTATATTTTAAACTTCTCAGTGAAGCAGAATGCAACACAGAATGAGACAATCGTCAGTCAATCTCAAAATTATCTGTATTGTCTAAATTACTTAAATCATAGGTCAGTGATCAGAATGAGAAAATTATCACAGAATCTCAAAATTGTCAGTATTGTCTAAAATACTTACATTGGTCAGTGATCAGCTAAAACAGATTTTAATTTTTAATAGTATGTTAAATTCCGTTCAATAAAATGTTATCTCAGTGAATAGGCATCTTCCCTGTTCCCTTTTTATGTAGAAAATAATGATAAAAAAGAGTACAAGTAGGTGTGTCCAAACTTTTAATAAGGTTGTAAATGCAGATATGCACTTTTATACAATTGGCACCATTATGTATTGGTCTGCTCTGCACCACTCGACTGCAGAAGCTCTCTCAAACTTACAGAAAGAATTCAGTACTGTTCAGGACAATTTCAGCTCTTAGTGATCAGAAAACAAATGGTATGTTGTTCTCCACCCATTTATCAGTGATTTTTTAAAATAATTGTACATATACACAGGATAAGATGGAAAACATTCTATGCCTTCACATAGTGCCCTGATTACTCTCTTCATTCCACCAACAACATCACCAGATCTTCTAAGAGGTCATTGGGTCATTGCACCTCCCTTGGTGCAGAAGGCTCAGCTGTGAGGTCTGGTGTCTCAGCCTCGCCTCTCTCCATGCTCACTTTTAATCCAAACAATAAAGAAACACAAACACCCATAAAACCCATGACGACCTTCCCAGTGACTAAGGTGGTGTAAAGTTAAAGCAGGGATTTATTTTAGAAACATGTCCTGCTTTACTCAACGGGCAAGAAACTAGCTGAAGCAACCTTTTTGCCAATTATAGACTACATTACATAGAGCACATTCTTTGGATTAGATTTCTTATTCAGTATTAAGATTCACAACAAATGGGGGTCATTCAGGTCATCAGTGTAAAGACTCCTGAGCACAGATAGGCCACAATGTTGGGGAAGGGTATGCCCAAAAACTGTATAAAAGCAAGTTTCCACTGAAGATAGTGTAACCCACCTAAATCTTCCTGGAAAAGGAAGGGTAAATTTATGGTTAGGGCCTTCTACCATCCTATGATCGAGACATTTTATTGTGCCGTCAGTTGTTCTAGTCTACTGCGAATGAGCAGTAGAGAACAGTTCATGTCGAAGTTTATTTTTGTGTGATTATATAAAGAAATAACACTATGTAACACAAATTTTGTTCCCAGCTTTTTAATGTTATATTCCAATTGCTTATGTCTATAACAAATAAAAAATTGCTTACATTCATCATAAACTTCGCTTTTGTGACGACGGCAACTGAAATTATTAATTTTTATTATAGAAACAGACAATTTTGCATCTTCTCATTTATACAGTCAGACTAAGAACACTATAGGCATTGCACATTTACACAGATTACCAAAAACTGTTCAGAAGTGTGTGGTTTTCCGAGATTTACGACTATACTGCAAATCAGTTTCACGAATCAATCCCCAAATATAGTCGCCCATCATGTTCTCGTTATATTGTTCTTGGTAACGGTGTTCAAAGTTCATAATGTCCTGGTGGAAGTGCTTGCCTTGCTCCTCTGAATAACCCCCCATGTTCTCTTTGAACTTATCAAGATGAATATCAAGGATATGGATTTTGAGAGACATCCTGCAGCCCATTGCAACATAGTTCTTTATCAGAGTCTGAACCAGTTGTACATAGTTTTCATCTTTATGATTGCCTAGGAAGCCGCAAACCACTGCAACAAAACTGTTCCAAGCCGCTCTCTCCTTCCTATTCAGTTTCTTGGGAAATTCACTGTACTCTATGATTTTCTTTGTGGTCCGACGAAGACACCAGCTTTGATCTTTGCTTCAGACAGCTTAGGGAAAAGATCTTGGAGGTAATTGAAAGCTCTCGACTCCTTATCTAGAGCCCTGACAAATAGTTTTATGAGCCCCAACTTGATGTGTAGTGGTAGCATCAGCACCTTGCATGGGTCCACCAGTGGCTCCCACTTTACATTGTTCTTCTCCACAGTGAACTCTGTCCGCTGAGGCCAGTCCCGCCTGTGGTAGTGCGCTTTAGTATACTGGCTGTAAAACCACCTTGGAGGCCCATCAGGATGACACCATTTGACACCAGCAGAGTACTTTTTTGCTTTTGTCTTTATAAAATGGCCACATACATAGCAAAATGCGTCTGCTGGATGTATGCAACCTCTTGATGCCATCTAAATTGACTAAGTTGCTGTGTACTGTAAGGAAAAAGGATGTCTCTCCAAACTCGATAAATTTTGTATTTAGTAGTTTTTTTATTAAGTAGTTTGTATGAACTACTTAATTTTCTTTGTGCAAAAAATAACTTTGTAAGTCTAGTCAACTTGACTTTAAGTCCAGTCAACTTAACTTTGTAAGTTGACTGGACTTACAAAGTTAAGTTGACTGGACTTGCAAAGTTATTTTTTGCACAAAGAAAATTAAGTAGTTCATACAAAGACTAGTTGTATTTGATCTACATAATAATCTGATGCAAAAAGTTGCCTTGATTTTTTTAAGTAGATAAAGCACAGTATTTTTATCAGTGTACAACTACAGACACACTAGAAAAAAAATCTTGTTTTTTATTTTATGTCACCGTTAACTACACGGGGTTGACGCGAACTTAATAGGCCTATCTATCTACCTATTTATCACAAGAGCTTGTGGCTCTGACGGTGTTCAACGCTGTAGCGAACGGCAGTAACTTTGTTTTACCGCAAAATATGAAAACGATTGAAACCATTAATAACCCAATTAAATCCACTGGGAAATGTACGATCTGGTAAATGTAGTGGTAAATGTACACTATTCTGCCTTGTCCCCGGTGTAGCACTAGGTCCTGGTTCTCGTCCCGCTTAGCAGTAAATGAATAACACGAATGAAGAACGTTCGTATGATTGAAACGCAATTTGGCCTCGATGGCTCTGGGCGGAAACTGCTGGCCACTGTGTCATTGAAATTGCCGATTTCGGAAGTGCTCTGTTTGCTTATTAAGTCGATATGATAATTAAAATATATACATATAATCTCCCGACCCCCCCCAACAAAAAACTCATCGGATCTACACGATTCACGTAGGTCACCCTTTTCAACTTCAAAACGGCGAATTTCGCCGAAAGGTGACAGATTTTCATGCCTGATATTTATTCTGTGCAGTATCAAAGTACAAGAGTGTACTAAGGATTCAGCAGAGCAAGATTGATCAAGATTGATCAAGACCGGTAGCAGAGTAACACACAATATATACATTTGAAAGTAGTGGTCCTTCCTAAGCTCCTCCTGTAATGGTGCAGTTGTATAGTAACGAAGTAGAACTACTTCACTACTGTACTTAAGTACTAAAATGCTGTATCTGTACTTTTACTGGAATATAATTTTTTTCTCCTACTTCCACTTTTTCTTCACTACATATTTTCCGTCAGTTTAATACTTTTACTCCGATACATTTTTTACGTGGTGTATAGTTACTCGTTACAATTATAAACATGTTACCTGGCGCTGCTGCCTTCACTGAACACTTGAGCTTCGTAGTCTATGTTCACGTGAATTGTTACCGGGGCGGTAAAAATGGACACAAATTAAGTAATTAAGTATTATAACGCGATCGATCGATCGCCAGTGGTTGGCGCCAGAGCGAACTAGTAACTCATTGAATCACATGTGGATCAGAGGTAAATAAACTCGATTTTTTTTCAGCGTGAGATATCGGAAGTGTGGCGTGAGAGCGTGTGAACACGGTCAGGTGCGTGTGTCTCACGCTCAATGCGTGAGAGTTGGCAACCCTGATATTGGCCTTCAAAAATTCACCTTCGAACTTGAAGAAATACATCAATGTAAGTTATAAATATAACACACAGAAGACACACCAGCTTTAGCTGTCAGTAAGCGCTAGTTAGGTTAGATATCTTAACTAACCTAATTATGTTCATGACGTGCTGCAGCATTCACTTAACATTAGCTGGCAATCATAAAGGCGATGTAACGCTGAGTTGTGTTTTTAGCAACAAGCCGTGTCTCTTTTCATGATGACTAATCATGTGCTCATTTTTATAGTGTAGTGTTTTTATAGGGCAAGGGCATTTATTGAGGGTAAACGCAGATCAGTAAGCTCACCATTAGAATCCGACGGACGGATTTTACGTCCAAAATACACCTCGTTTTTCAGCTAAATTAAGGCGAACTTTGTACTTCTGCGTCAAAACTACGACGTAGCGGGACATAGGTTATCTGTTTTTTGTGTACGAAGTGTTAAGCCCAGTTTTTTAAGTTGCTACTTGTTTGTACATACAGAAAACTTTGGTCTTTGACATCTTTGATTTGTAAGTGATATATAAAAATAATTGATAATCAAACTGACTGCTTTCTTTAATTAATTTAAAACACAAAACTTTTTACTTTCAGTACTTGAGTAATAAATTCTAGAATAAACTTCTTGCAATACTTAAGTACAAAAAATACCGAATACTTCATAAAAAACTTAAGTAGAAGTACAGAACACTTCAACTTCTACTCAAGTAAATTTTTTGATAGAGTAACTTTACTCAAGTATGGGTCTCTAATACTTTATACAACACTGGTAATGGGTGTGGGGTGTAATGTGGATACTGTCGTTATCAGAATCTGAATAGATATTGAATTCCCCATTGTCTGTGATGGCTGTTGCCCACTTACTATGCAATCCCAATCAATTAGATCATGTCTCTCCGTCTCTCAGGAAGGGCTATAGTGGCCCTATAGTTAAACAGCTACCTACAATTCTGTACAGTCCCAGAAAGTTCTAGATAATTCTGGACAGTTCTAGAAACTTCTTGATAGTTCTCACAATTCCAGAAGCTTCTTAAGTATCTTGAAATATGGTGAATATCCTTAAAATAGATCCATTTCAAAATATCATTGTGCTGACCACAAAAGCAAAGTTTACAGGGAATCAGTGGCGTGCACACATAGACATCAGGTGGTGCTAAAGCACCACCAACTCTGCCCTTTATCAACGAAAGTGCCCTTTTGAAACTTCGTTTTTTAAAAATTATTATTATTATTATCATTTTACTGAGGTCGGTTTGAAATGATCTTTTGAAACTCTGAGCGATTAAAAACAATGCCCTGAAATGAGCCACCACCTCGCACACACCCGACCTCTCTCTTCCTTTAACACCAGATGCGCTGCAGCAGCAGTTCAGTTCAGCGAGTGGAAGGAAGCGTCTTCAGCACAGCACACACGGTCACAGATAGACTTCTTCTCCCGTGCCCCACCAGCCAGGTCACAAACACATCAAGTAAAATCGTACCGTTTGCCCTCTAAGCCCAACATGAACTCATTTTGTTGTGCAGTAAAATGCCTCATACGGCACCAAACTACTAAGCATTTTTAGCCGACTGGTCACCTGATAAACTAGTCGCTCTAGCCAGGGCCGGAGTGGGACACTTTTTCAGCCCGGGAGTTTCATGCCCAAATCCGGCCCAAAATTATTTTCCCCTCCCAATCGGCCCAAACTAGAGATTGACATGAGCCGGCCCATCGGGAATCCTCCCGAATCTCCCAATTAGCCACTCCGGCACCGGCTCTAGCCCAAATCAACGATAGATAACGTGAGGACCTCATACAAATAATTAAGGTAGAGTTTGCAAATCTATGTATTAAGCTGAAAGTTTTCTGTTGTATAGGTTTTGTTAGGCAACATAAATTAACACATTCGTTTGTGAAAGAAGAAACGGGAAGTTACCCATTACCTGTGAAAAATGCCCATCTGCATTCATGTAATGAAAACACACTTAATTGTAGGCCTATATTGATTTACTAATTGCAAAATATATGCAACAAGGCCTGCAGACAGTGGAGGGTAAACAGAAGTTAACTGAAGGACATGACTGTATATTGGATGTGAATTATATTAGTTGGCTGCGTGACTTTTTTCCATTGAAAACTCACGTTTAGAGAATGTGACAAATAAAAGTCCCCCCGAGCACTTGCCCCCCAAAATGTCTATGCACGCCACTGCAGGAAATAATAACTTTTTTCTATTCATTTAGGGTACAAACAATCAGGAAAACACACTTAACAACTGGGAACACATTTTTTATTGTTACATGGTGTAATTTATGATAAAAGTTACCTAAAGTCAGGATGTATTGTTCAGGATTATCGTGATCACGAACGAAAAAAATACCTTTTTGTTGTGATACATACTGACATATGAACAGCCAGTTAATTTTTTTTTGCATGTTTGACTAACATTTGACATGATTCTGTTCAATTATATGGATTGCCCAGAATTATTTTATATATTAAGAATTATATAATAAATTATATTTATTACCAGAATTATATAGTAAATTGTATATAGTATGTCAAACAATTCCATTTTGTATTATAAAATCCAGTCAGACTGGAGTTTTCATTTTTCTTTTTCAGTAAATTGATGAGCTTTTGTTGTGCTGAATGTTGGACTGCTAATTCAATGCTAGTGCCTTTTAGCTTTTGACCTTGTGAGAAAATCTGAACTGAATTCTAATGTATTTTTTCCCACTAGGTTTTTCAACCAGTTGACAAGTTCTTCCTGTTCACAAATCATTGGGACTGATGCAAAAAGATTTGGCCCAGATTTAGACCACATCAGTTAACAGTAAGTCGCATTATTAACACCTGGGCCAGCTTCCTTTATACTGTATTGGGAGCTGTGGCTATATGGCTAGATGTGGACACTGTGAAAGCTCACCTCCCAGATGTGTTTCAGGACTACGCTGACACTCAAATAATTTTAGATTGCACAGAACTGCAGTCAAACCCCAAATTCCCTTCTCCATTTATAAATCACACTGTACATTCAAAGGGTTGATTGGAATAGCCCCTCATGGCACAGTGACCTTTGTGTCTTCTCTTTACCAAGGTGCCATCAGTGATAGAGATCTTAAAACAGTCTGGCATTGTGGCCCTACTCGACCCATCAATGGCCACCATGGTGGACAAGGGTTTGCTTTTCGAAGACTGCATTCCATGCAAAGTCCACATATCAATGTTTCTGTCAGAGTTCAACTGTCTAGGTCAGAGATCAGAAAGACTGAGAGTCCATGTTGAGTGTGTGATTCGCACAGTCAAAGAACATAAAATATTCCCCTTTAAATCACAGGGATCATAAACCAACTTTTAAATCTCAATCCAGAATTAGACAAATTATGTAATGTTCTTATCTGATCTTACCTGTGATTTTTTTTTTCTTTTTTTCTCTAGCCTTAAAATGATCCCTTTAGGTCATGCTGGTCTGTAGATATAGGCTGCAATATTAAGGTACAGTGTGATTTGACTAATTGTATAAAATTCTTTCACTTTTATATGTTAAAATTAACACAATGTTAAAATAGTTAAAAATTGTTAAAATTAACACAATACAACACAATATGTATTTTTTAGACTTTTACTGTATATTTAAAAATGACATGAATACAATAGTAATACAATTGACAGAATAAAATGAAAAAAATTTAATTGTTCATGAATTCATGTCTTCATTATGATAGAGAGGTATTTTGGCATGCAAGTGTTGCATCTCTTTTTCATCCCTTCTAATACAGTGCTATCTCTGTATATACACTGCAAATATGTCATCATGGGCATAGATAACAAAATCACACCATTGCATACCAGTGTAGGTTTGTTACAATACTAAGAATTACAACTTCGATACGATACTTTAAAAAATATTGAAATTCGATACCATTTTCGATACCAAAGTCAGATACTATGCTCATTTCCATTTTAAAGCCTTTCTATTATTTTTTTATAAACAAAAAAATTAATATTGTATTTTGTTTCACAAACGTCAAATAAATAAAAGGTGTAGTCCCTACCACATTAAAACAGAAAAATAAATAATTGCACATTAATATAAATTAACATAAATAATAGTAGGGAACTCTGGAATTCACATTTAGAAGTCAAAAAAGGCTAGTGCAAAAAGTGTATTTTAAGTATAATTTAAACAACTTTAAGTAACTAAAACTTAAGTATTAGAGTAGAGGTCAGTATTCATAGATGATTGATCCATTGTAGTATGATCACTCTTTTTTTCTCCCTGTATGCTGTCGCACTTACGGCTCTTAAACCAATATGACAAACATTTGCTAGGATACCATATTCGGTCACATAATCTTGTATGCTGTAGTAATACTAGAAATGGGAATAATCACCAACCTCTTGGAATTCTTTGTACAAATTTGCATACTGGTCCTTCAGGTGTTTGGTCAGATTCGTTGTGTTAAGCTAGGTTTATACTTTCGCAAGTGACCATAGTGTGGTAATATAAAGAAACACACCTCAAAAACGGGAAGGAACATTTACCTAACAAATTTTAATGTTGGTTTGTGTTTCAGGTTTGAAAAATGCTGGAATTTAGGCTAAAGTACTTGAAAATGCTTGAAATTGTAACTTCATTACACAACAAATAGCTATTTGACTGAACAGTTCTCTTGTATTACGTTAACAAATATGAGCCTCTTGTAATTCCAGGACGAAACATGAGAACGTGAAGATGTTAAGATTGGGCGTTTTGAAAATAAACCACCATTAAATAATGTGATTAAAAAGCGAATTATTTCGAGTATATGTATAAATATTTAACTTAATTAAGTTTAATGTGCTGGGAAATATTGAAATGGACCTTGAAAGTGACGTACAAGTGCTTGAATTCCACCTTGTTTAGGTGTATGAACCCTGCAAACATGACTTTGTTCATTGCGCTGTGGCGCGCGAAGTTACAAAATTCGAGAGGTGCACGACCTCACGAATTGACAGCATGCGAGGCCACCGTGATTACATCATTTTCGCTGTGCGGACCCTCGCGCCACAGGCTGTAGCGCCCTTCGTTGAAATGTTCCGAAAGCACCGCTTCCAAACTGGCTTGTTCATGTCCTTCGGTTTTCCATCTGTATCTGCTTCGAAACCAAAGTATTTCCACAGAGCACTTCTGCTGCTTCCATATTTTATCCATATTATATTCCATATAATAATTCCATATTTCGCTTCATGCGTGTAGTTTTTCAACAAGCTGAGGACAGTCCGCAATATTACTTGTATTAGCAGCTATCCTATACATTTTCTTCTTATTCTGCAGAGAGGAGGCAAGCGCTGCACTGCTGTACGTGCACACTGCCCCCGTGTGGCAGTCATTGGAAATACTGCTCTTAAAAAAAAAAAAAACGTGCTCAGTCCTATAGCACCGATACTAAGCAAATTGGGTATTGTACCGTTTTTTTTAATGATGAAGTATCGCAATATTACTCTAGTATCGGTATACCGTGCAACCCTATACCAGTGATCAATAACTGGCCCTGGACTTGCCAATAATAACAATGGATCTCCTTCAATTTGTGTAGGTCTTGTGCCACTTTGAGGAATTTGCTGTCTACATAGCTTTGTGCATTTGTGCATATTTTAATTTCAACAAGCCCAAATGAAGGACGCTCAAGCGGGTCATATACAAGTCCATTAGGTGATGTACACAGCCAAGATGCAGCTGGATGGATCACTAGCCCACACTTGGTCAAGTTCACATTTTTGAGAACTGCATAGTCCTTTAAGGGCCCCATTTCCATTTCCAGTTCTCTCTTCATGTGTGCTGTTTGTCGTATTCCTCGGATTATCCTTTCTGCAGTACCTGGACATCTAATGTGGCTCACCTCTCTGAAATGTGCGTGCTCAGGTGTAGCACTTTGGCATCTTGGCATTTTGGCCTCAATGAGATGTGACTGTGACAAGGTCACAGAAGGTGAGCTAAGGTGTAGCTGTTCTTGGGGTGTTGGCACAAATGAATATTAGGGGGATTTAGATAATAATAATAATAATAATAATAATAATAATAATAATAATAATAATAATAATATTTATTTGTGTAGCACCTTTCATACATACATGCAACTCAAAGTGCTTTACAGTATAAATAAAAAGAAACATAAAAAGGACAAAAAGAAAATGTTAAGAAATTAAAGATAAAATATTAAAATAACATAATGTAAAAAAGTAAAGTAAATAAGATAAAAAAAAAAGTAAAGTAAATAAGATAATAATAATCGGGAAAACTATTAAGATAATTAGAACAGATTGTGCTCGGTGCCTGGTGCTCGACTCCCAGCTGAGGGTGAAATTCCCAATCACTCAGTTACCATGCCTGGTAACCACCAATGGTGCCACCTGTATACCCCTCCATGGAGTTTGACCGCCAAACCACTCGACTCTTGTCGAGTTAGATCCCCTGATCCTGAGAGTTCCCTATGAACTGCGTCTGGCGTCGCCTGTGTATACACGTACCAGGAGAGAAGTCACAACCTCTGCAATAAGTTTCTGCTGAGGAGAGAGACAAAGTTTAACTGGAAGTAAATATAAGAAGATAAAAATAAAATATTAAAATTAAAGATAAAAAGAAAACAAACAAAATAATTAAATAAAGTGACATTATAAAATAATAGAATAAAGTAAATAAGATTGAGAGTTTCTTAACTGAAAGCAGATCTAAACAGGAATGTTTTGAGACTGTTCCTGAAGAGCTCAGAGGCATTTCTCATCCCTGAGTAGTTTCAAGAAGAGAATTCCAGAGCTTTGGGCCATAGTGGCTAAAAGCACCCTCGCCAATCTTTAATCGGCTTTTAGGAATCACCAGTAGATTACTGTTTGAATTATTAAATTATAATTCAAACTGATTACCTGAGAGACCTGACTGGAACATATCTAACCATCATTTCACTGAGGTAAAGAGGGGCAAGACCATGAAGACATTTAAAAACCATGACTAGAACCTTAAAATCTATTTATAAAGCTGATGGGTAACCAGTGCAGTGAGAGGAGTGTAGGTGTATTATGATCCCTCTTTCTCCTGCGGGTCAGAACCCTTGCAGCCGCATTCTGAACTCTCTGTAGGTGCGAAATAGAGCTCTTTGGAAGAGCAGATAGAACAGCGTTACAATAATCTACCCTTGATGTGATAAATTCATGGACATGTTTTTCACTGTCAGCAGGAGAGAGCATATCTCGGACCTTAGCAATGTTTCGAAGGTGAAAATAAGCTGTCTTGCATGTAGTCATGATGTGTGATTTGAAGCTGAGCTCATTATCAAAGGTGACGCCCAGGTTCTTAACACATTGTCTGGCATTCAGATTCATTTGATTTAAATAAGTCTGGACATCATTCCTTTGTGAATCACTGCCAAGAATGATAACCTTCTAGTGCCACACTCTGGAATGGGGGTGCATCCTCATTTATGACAACACTGTCAGATGGAGGTGGTGGTTGTTGATAGGATAGCACACTGCCAACTTGTACCTTACCAAAGATGGAGTCCACAAGTATCTTGTCAGATGAGATGTTCATTGCGCAGATGATGGGAAGAGATTCTGCTTTCACTCCAGCGTAGACTGATCCAGAATTGAGAGTGGCGGGTATGGGAGTTCACCGCTGTAGCCCTTGAAAAATGTACTTCTGAAATAATAGTTTATAGCATTTATCTTTAGACACTGTAGTCTGTTTACAGCACAACTGATTGTGTATCACATGTGATCTGAAGTACAAAGAGGCTAAATGAAATGGAATTTGAAGAGAACAGGGTCTCCAGCAACAGCAATGATATAAGTAAGAGCAAGGGTAAAGGGTAGAACTTGTGTTGTACTAACTTTTGAACTTGTTCAACAGAGATTTGAACGTGACACTGAACAGAACTTGTCATTTTAACTAGTCCTACTCTCGGCTGGTGTGGCGTCTGTTTTCATAGATCTGTAGCAGTAAGCCCTAACTGTTATCTCATTAGTCTTATTTTTGCCTGATTCTTCCATCAGAAATACAACACGTTTTTTTCAAAAAGGCATTTCTAGTACCAGGATGGTTGGTATGTTACTAAATACAACAGTCACATCATTAGACTGCCACCTCAGGCTAGCTAGGTCAGCGACTTGCCTTCAAAATTGCAGAGGTAGGATGAAACGTAGAACTTGAAACCCCTTTTAAGCTTACTCTGTGGCGTTGTACTTGATACTCTGATGATACGCTGTACATCGTTAACAGTAAACTTCGGTAACTCCAAGAGGCACCATGGCTCCGTCCGAAATGCCATACTTCTCTCCTATTCAGTACGCCAAAGCAGTACGAGATAAAGGGTAGAGTGTCCGAACACACAGTATGCATTAAACAGTAAGAAAAAAGTACCCGGATGGCTTATTGAATTGGGCATCATCTTGAAGTATGCGATTGCGGCACACTGTCCTATCCCATAATTCAACTGGAGCAGCGGAGGCTTTCAGAGCAGAGAAAAAATGGTGGAAGGTAGCGAGTCAGCTGTTTACAAATATAAGTAACAACAAGGTAACCTATATGCAGAAATACCTTTTAAAGACCTTCCAAAAGTGTTTAAGACCTCATCACCATTTTAAGTTGTAATCAGCAACAGATCTTTAACTTACAAATTATTCTAAATCTTTAAAACATAACTGTACAACAGAACTCTGAAACAGTATGAAGAAACAAAGGTCAAAAGAATAAATTAAACCAGGGCTATATATACTGAAATATAACATTGGTCATGACAAGAAACAAGTAACTGTTAGCTATGTGTGGTATGTTCATTTTTTCACAATAAACGAGCACCTTCGGAGCGTCAACATCAGCGTCTGCAGGGTTGCCAACTCTAGTTGATCTAGTTTAATCATCTCCGATCTACATCTATGATTCAATGAGTTACTAGTTTGCTCTGGCGCCAACCACTGGTGATCAATCGCTTTAGGTGCAGCATACTTTTTGTTGTTTAGGCAAAGCTAAAATATAAATGAAAATCCAATACCCCAAAAATCGCAATTGAGGTTTTTAAATACATTTTAAGGGACTAAATGTATTAAAAGTTGATCAATTTTGTAAAAAATTTTAGACCCCAGACACCCTGTACAACCACAAAAAAAAACAACTATGATTGTGATGATATCTGAAACACGTCAACTTTAGACACTTTTGCTTTCTGTGATTTAAAGACCAAATTTATTTGGTTTAGAAGTGGTTTGTAGGTTGAATTCATGTTCATTCTTTTTTAGTTTATTCTAAATCTTGGTTGCCTAATTGTCATGCAGATAAAGTTGGTGGATTCATCTCACCTAGTGAGTAATGCTAGTGAAAGGCCAAATTATGCCCTATCCCTTGCAAATATAAATGTATCTAGATTTGGGATTATTAAGGCTAAACCGAGGTTAATGGTTATTGTAACTTTGTTTGTCCTCAACAACGTTTTGATGCAGATTCTAAATCCTGACCAAGCAACCTAAATGTTGCAAAAATATATAACAGAAAAATATCGAATGGAGCTTTTAATGAATAGCGGTCAACTGTGGTAGTGTGACGTCATATGTCAAACGATATAGGTAAAATGGTAGATGTAGTATGTCCGAAGTCATGTAAACTACCTGCTCAGTTGCTTTAACGGTTGCATACCATTAGTAATCAGGAAAGTTTGTCAGTTTAATCACCGTTACCTTTAATCACATTTTAAATATTGTGAAAATTTAATTTTATTCATGACATCTCAGGATCAAAATTTTCATTCTTATTGTATGCAATTGATGGCCACAGGTGAAGCCTATTAAGCAACCTCTAATGTAGCTGATGACTGTAACCAATTCACCAAGCAGACATGCAAGAGGTAGATGCAGAATGCAGCAGGGGGTTAATTAAACACAGTTGCTGTGTTAAGACACTGGAGGGTTATCATTTCCAACACGATAAGATAAAAGTTTTATTTACTTGAAGGAATTTTTTCTAATATGTGTAGTAATAAGCAAATGACCATATTACTTAACTCAAATTTTTCATTTTATAAAAATCTTCATTTTATTACAAAACTCATACATACATAATACAAAAATATTTTCATTGGGAATCAAACAGCAGCTGCAGCCAATAATACAACAGGACTCCTATCACAGCCTACCAAGCTAGTCCATTCGCAGTTTGGTACAGTAACAGTCACCACAGATAGACACAAACATGCCATATTAGAGAAGAGTTCTTTCTCTCCAAACTGGAGCTATACATGGCTTCTCTGGCACTATACAAATTGTTTTCTGGGCTCATTTGCTATGACTGAACTTAGAGTCTATTCCATTTCGTTTTAGCTTTGTTTTGTCTAGTCTGATTTAGTTGTGTCTGGTTCTGATGGGATGGAACACTCCTGCTTTAGAATTTTTGCCATGTTGGCTTCCACCTCTTCCAGTGCTGACACAAAACACTGCACCTGGAGACAAAGACAGATAGCATGTGTTTTGAATATACTGGGGGTTGGGGGTGATAATAAACACAAACTCACCGTTGTGATGTACTGTGGTAGCAGACTTTTTAAAGCAGCCACCCAGATCTTATCAGCTAGGTGATGATCTTTTATCAGGTCTGACACAGCATCCTGTGGAACACAGGTGCAAAGGTGCAGAAATGTTTATAAGGCGTGCTCCTTGGTGAAAATATAAACGATTTATGAGTATAACTGAGCAAATGGATAGAGGATTCTGTGCCTATGATGTCATGATGTGAGCGTGACGCTTTTACCTTGGGCAGATGGGTGAGGACTGTACAGAGCAACTCTCCTGTTGTCTCAACCACTGCCTGGATCTGAACATCTTGCCGCGCCTCGTCATTTCTGTCTCCTGCTCTTTTCTTTCTCTCCTCTGACGTCCTGTCCTGAAATCCCTGCTGGTTCTCGCTATGAAAGTACAGGATGCGAAGTAGACTCTCCACCAAAGACAAATCTGCAGTGAACAGTCACCAAACACATTTTTTACAAGCCTGGCTGGGACTGGCACGAGCCACAGGCACGTGGTGAGCATGTGTGAGAAGGACCGGATATTTTGCTCCTCCTCACTGATGTCTGTCTGCAGGCTGGAGTGTAAGGCTGAGAGCAAGGCCAGGGCTGGAGCCAGGAGTCCCTTCTGCTCCTGTAGTATGAGAGGCGGGTCATCTGGCTGGCATAGGTCCTCACACACCACTGCACACACAAACTCCCATAATGCCCCGCCACATCCTCCATCCGACACTGCACACAAACGAACATATGAGGGGAAGCACTTAAAATACGTCACATCAGGGTATGTTCGGCATGCTACATGAGCAAAAAATACTTTAAAATAAATAAAATATAATTTTTTTTATTATAACTTTAGACCCAGATAAAAGTCCCAGATATGAACCACTAACCATTGAATCTCCATGGCCAGAACACATACATCATAACAGTAATGTCATCATCTCACCAAGATGCTGTAGTCCTTCATCTACTGTTGTCAAGAGTTGAAGAGCATGTATATATGCATCAAGAGCCTCTGGACTCTCTTTTCTTAAACAAAAACAAAGAGTGAGTGAACTACACATAGTAAGTGAATGCATAGTGAGCACCTTTCTTCGTTTACAAATGAACAATTTGTCATTTCATATTCTTTAATACAACATGCTTGGTACACTATATTGCCAAAAGTATTCGCACACCTTCCTTGACTCACATATGAACTTAAGTGACATCCCATTCCTAATACATAGCATTGAATATGATGTTCGTCCACCGTTTTGCAGCTAGAATAGCTTCAACTCTTCTGGGAAGACCATTTTGACCATTCTTCCAGAAGTGTATTTGTGAGGTCGCATACTGATGTTGGATGAGAAGGCCTGGTTCTCAGTCTCTGCTCTAATCCATCCCAAAGTTGTTCTATCGGGTTGAGGTCAGGACTTTGTGCAGGCCAGTTAAGTTAATCCACACCAGACTCTGCTATACATGTCTTTATAGATCTTGCTTTGTGCACTGGTGCACAGTCATGTTGAAAGAGGAAGGGGCCAGGTCCAAAATGATCCCACAAAGTTGGGAGCATGGAATTGTCCAAAATGTCTTGGTATGCTGAAGCATTCTTTTCACTGGAACTAAGGGGCAAAGCCCAGCTCCTGAAAAACAATCCCACACCATAGTCCCCCCTCCAACAAACTTTACACTTGGCACAATGCAGTCAGACAAATACCGTTCTTCTGGCAACCATCAAACCCAGACTCATCCATCAGATTGCCAGATGGAGAAGCACAATTCGTCACTCCAGAGGACATGCCTCCACTGCTCTAGAGCAGGGGTCGGCAACCTATGACACGAGGCATAATTACTGGCACGCGACACGCTGGACCAGCATCAGCAAAAAATAATAATAAAAAATCTCAGACAGAGAGCACGATCCTCCAATCAAAATTGCTCCTCAACGCTCTGTTCGGCCGAGGCGTTTATACTTGGCGATCGATCGCGATATAATACTTAATTTGTGTCCATTTACCGCCCCCCCCCCAGTATTATTTGTTGATAGTGGCACACTCATTGATTGGACATGTAAAATTTGGCACTCCATGTCTCAAAGGTTGCCCACCCCTGCTCTAGAGCCCCAGTGGCAGCGTGCTTTACACCACTGCATCTGACGCTTTGCATTGCACTTGGTAATGTATGGCTTGGATGTAGTTGCTCGACCATTGAGACCTATTCCATGAAGCTCTCTGCACACTGCCCTTGAGCTAATCTGAAGGCCACATGAAGTTTGGATGTCTGTAGTGATTGACTCTTCAGAAAGTTGGCAACCTATTCACACTATTTGCTTCAGCATCCGCTGACCCCGCTCAGTCAGTTTAAGAGTGAGGAAATTTCACAACTGAATTTGATGCACAGGTGGCATGTCACCGTTCCATGCTGGAATTCACTAAGCTCCTGAGAGTTACCCATTCTTTCACAAATGTTTGTAAAAACAGTCTGAATGCCTAGGTGCTTAATTTTATACACCCGTGGCCATGGAAGTGATTGGAAAGCCTGATTCCGATAATTTGGATGGGTGAGCGAATACTTTTGGCAACATAGTATACATGTCAAGCAGACTTCCAGATGTTTGTTTTTTTTACTTCAAAAAGAAGTTGATGAGTTGAACTGTGGGGAAAATGTTCCAACAAGTGCAGTGTAATGAGAACCTTTACCCCATCCATCTCCATGACACACAAACATGTCTGACCTGAGCTGCACAGCGGCCTCCAGCAGGGACAAGGCGATGTCCTGGTGCAGGTCCTTGTCCTGGTCACCCTCACTGGGCAACCCAGATAGCCAGCTCTTCATCAACTCCTCATCCTCATCAAGAAGTTTATCAACCAGTTCCCCCACCTTCATCAACAACTCCACTATAGATGATGAGAAGCCACAGAAAGAAAGAAGAATGGAAGGAAGTAAGGAAGAAGAGGTTGGGAAAGAAGATGAGGAAGAGGTCAGGGAAGAGGCGAAATGTAAATTAAAAGAGACTAGTAGAAACAATAATTGAAGTCGCATTTAACCAAACCCAAAGTGAGGATGTGAAGTAGTGCGGTCTTTGCAGAAAGTGCTATGCCATTATCAGTGGTCCATATGTGTGTATTCTGGGTCTACACAGAAAAAAACTGTACAAAGGGGTGTGTGCATGTAGAACTTTGTGTGCGTGTTTTAATGGAGGAGAGTTGGTGCTCCATAATGTAAAGCATATACCATAGTGAAGTCACACTGCGCAGAAGTCTAATCTCTAATACTACTACAAAAAAATTCCCTGTGATATTCTTCACAGTTCTCTCCAAATTTCTCATACCAACTCTTCTGTCCAAACAACCAGGGGTAATAATAATAATAATAATAAGAAGTATAGCAGTGAGCGGTGATCGCGGTTTCACACACAAATAGGCATTTTGGACTCAATAGGCAAAAAGAAGCCCAAAAAATCTTTTAGACCCAAGTGAAAAAAACCTTTTCAGTGGAAAAATTGCATATACAATTAAATGAATGTGCAAAAAAAGATCCAATTGAGGCACTAAATGCCCAATAGATAAAAAAAAAAAATTGTATTGGCAAAATGATTCAGATCATAGAACTAAATCACATGCTGAGATTAGCTTTGTGCTTTTGTGAGATCTTTCATGTAAGCAATACTTTTCAGTCAGTTCCAGTATTTGGCCAGTAGATGGAGCCCAAGTACTACTATACTGATATTACTGTTAGACATTTTAGTGAAATAAAATGATAAGTTTTTGTGTATATTTTTCATGTCGATTGGCCAATGTTAAGCCTGTGAAATAGTCAGAACCACTGAATTGGCTCATGATGGCCATATTTTTAGAGCAATGACGTGATCCCTGTGTCCCGCTACAACTTGACCCCATGATCCTGCACATAGTTTTGGCTTTTAATAAAAATAAATAATTTTTAAAAATAGACTATTTTATGTGGAATATGTATGCACGCTGTACTGTATTTTTACTGTTATACATGACGTGCATCAATTTATCAATCGATTTCTCAATTTTCATCTTGCACGGTCTGCCAATGACATGTCGGATTTAATATTTGAACCATGGCCAATTGCATGATGCGTTATGGCGTATGTTTCAGGCCAAGGCACCATTTCAGGCAAACTGATGTTTTCAGCGGAAGCGAAATATGTGGTTATTTTCATGCGGTCTCACCAATAAAATTGTCCGCAAAAAACAACAGGTATTTTAATGCCACCCTTCAGGCTAGCAGAATGGAGTACGACCACCTGGTCTGCTTTGCTCCTGACAAACATGATGTGATGGACTGTGCAGCGAGGAACGGTACCCCGGTGAAACTTACCAACATTTCGAAAGCACCAAGTAAGTACTGACTATAAATAGCAGTGAGTGAGTGTTAAAGATGTTTCAAACGTACTGATTTGCGAGGTCGCTTGTGTTAGCTAGTGTGACCAGAATTAGCTATGTAGGTAGCTATGTTAATAGGGCTGGGTATTGATTCAAATTCCAAGAATCGAACTTAATAAACTGAAAGTATAAAATGTAAACATGTATTTTTCAGCTGACACACTGAGGCTTCACTTTTCACTCGTGTCGTCCAGTCCACTTATATATACGGTCTCTGGTTAAAACGTGGTCTTTGCTAGCTAGCCAACATCTACATGGTTCTTACAAAGGCTATAGGATGGCTAGCTGGTTACGTTTCTCGGTTCCGGCGATAAAGCTAATAGCCATCTGGCTCCGCAGCTGCCATCATAAGAAGCATCAATAAGACGATACGTACTTGGGTTAGTTGTAAATTGGTTAGCGATTTTGTTCTCTTCCATAGTAGTCAAAGCACAATGCAGGGCTGCTTGTTTGTGACATGTAGGTAAAAATAAAAAAATGCGTTTCTGACGGTGATGTATGTGTAGTTCTATAAACTCGGGTGTTATGATGGTAGAATTGTGTTTTAGCCTTTAATTCATGACGTATTTTTTTGTAGGCTTTCGAGATAGTTAGGGGTTTGACGTACAGTGCATAAAGAACACGGTCATCGAAGTGACTGAACTGCCATTCCTGAATAAGCCTCCAAAAGAGGACCTAAAATTGAGCATCGCTTCCATCAAGACTTTGGGTCCTAGACAGTCGGTAAGTGCATGTAACTACTTTTGGTTCAAATTGGTTCACAATCTGCATGACTAACTGATTAACACAATTTGTTGTTATGCACCGATTACGCGAAAGTTCCATCTTGCAGAGTCCACCATGTGTGCATGACCAAGCAGCAATGCCAATGCTGATGGACACTGTAATTGCAATTGTTGTACACTGTGTTTTCTTGTAGGTGAGCACACCGGAAGCTGCTGTTTGCAGTATGGATGTCTTGACCACCACAATCAATATAACGGAAGTGGATTGTGAGGTGCTGAACTGTTTGTTGGGTTGGGGACGCAACAGGCAAAAATACAGCTGTCCCTTTGGGATTCCCATATAGCAAAAGGTGCAAGTAGGGGAATCTGATAGCTTCTCAAACCTGAGCACCAGGGTGTATGGGGGAAATCTCTGTTTGACAACCACTCGACAGAGTGTCATCCAGAAGCTGAATGCCAATGTCCCAGTGGCAACTGGTTATAGTAGTACAGCTTTTCATCAGCATCTTAAAGAGCTTAGGTCTTAAAATGTAGGAGTTCAGTTAAACATTGAGACAGTGCCGCGGGTGCCATGCTGCACAAGACGTAAATGTGAAAGTCACACATCACAGGTGCAAAAATTGTAAAATCCTCAGAAAAAGCACAAACTTTAGTTCAAAATGCAGCGGTGTGCTGATCTTTGATACTGAGGAGGGTGAGATGACATTGACAGTCGCCCATTCTGTTTTGGCCAAGTTCTTTGAGCCAGATTGGTCTCTAAATGGCATGGATGTGGAAAAGCTTGAAGACAGACTCATGAGTTCTGGCATGCTGACAGTTTTATATTCAGTGGACTATAGCATTGCAAGAATGCAGAAGATTCACAGCGATGCAGAAGCTGCTAGCTGTTCGGCATTAGTTGAACAGTCAGCTTTCACCAGTCTGTCTCCGTCGTCACACAGTACGGTCAATTGTGTGGATACAACAGAGGTCAAGCAGTCAGGTGCAATGCAGGACCATCTCACCAGCAGAAGTTGTTCTCAGATCAGAGCAAATAAATCTGCAGGGAAGGACTTGGCCAAACGCTGATTTTTCTCAGTGTTTGAAGGTTCAAAAGGTTTTAGAATGTGTTAGCTTTCTGTACTTGTGTTTCTGTTGCATCTGATGGTTATTTCTATGGGGTTTTATTTGACAGAAAAGGTTTTGCCAGTTTTTAAATGGTTCAGGGTTTTTTTTTTGTATTCCTTTTACCAAGTGGTGTTTCTTTCTGTGCATATATATTTCTAAATAGTTTTTGTTCATTCATTTTTATTCATACCAAGTTTTGTGATTGTTCCTGAAATTTTGAACGTGCTTAAAATAAATCTTTTCATCTTAAAGACGATAGTGTCCTTTTTCTTTTCACTTATTCACATTATCAACATGCGCACTCCGATGCAAAGCCACTTGGACAAAAAGCTATATTTACTTTTACATAATCTGAGGGACACTGATTGTCAATTTGATAAACTTGCCCTTTCATTGAACTTGCATGCACTGTACATGATAAGTTTTTGTGTATATTTTTCATGTCGATTGGCCAATGTTAAGCCTGTGAAATAGTCAGAACCACTGAATTGGCTCATGATGGCCATATTTTTAGAGCAATGACGTGATCCCTGTGTCCCGCTACAACTTGACCCCATGATCCTGCACATAGTTTTGGCTTTTAATAAAAATAAATAATTTTTAAAAATAGACTATTTTATGTGGAATATGTATGCACGCTGTACTGTATTTTTATTGTTATACATGACGTGCATCAATTTATCAATCGATTTCTCAATTTTCGTCTTGCACGGTCTGCCAATGACATGTCGGATTTAATATTTGAACCATGGCCAATTGCATGATGCGTTATGGCGTATGTTTCAGGCCAAGGCACCATTTCAGGCAAACTGATGTTTTCAGCGGAAGCGAAATATGTGGTTATTTTCATGCGGTCTCGCCAATAAAATTGTCCGCAAAAAACAACAGGTATTTTAATGCCACCCTTCAGGCTAGCAGAATGGAGTACGACCACCTGGTCTGCTTTGCTCCTGACAAACATGATGTGATGGACTGTGCAGCGAGGAACGGTACCCCAGTGAAACTTACCAACATTTCGAAAGCACCAAGTAAGTACTGACTATAAATAGCAGTGAGTGAGTGTTAAAGATGTTTCAAACGTACTGATTTGCGAGGTCGCTTGTGTTAGCTAGTGTGACCAGAATTAGCTATGTAGGTAGCTATGTTAATAGGGCTGGGTATTGATTCAAATTCCAAGAATCGATCAGATTCAGATTCTGAAGATTAAGAATCGATTTAATCGATTCGATTTGAGGTTTAGTGTTATTAAAAATGTATTTGAGCTGTTTCCTGACTGTGTACAGAAGCTACATGTTAAAACTAGTATTATATCGATATTAATCAGCAAATAGTTACTGGTAGTTGGTAGTTAATGATGGCTGGAAGACTGGTGAAAAGGGTAATCATAAATCTACCTTCAAGAAAGGTAATCCAATAAACAGAGGACATCTTTGAGGTGTCTATATCTGCAACAGTGGACTCCTACTGGGACACTAACCAGTGCATTATTATTATGATTGAAATAATTAAGAATTCACCCAAAAGCTGTTGCTAGCAAATGCATTTTTATTTTTAAAGTGCTCACACTTAATAAACTGAAAGTATAAAATGTAAACATGTATTTTTCAGCTGACACACTGAGGCTTCACTTTTCACTCGTGTCGTCCAGTCCACTTACATATACGGTCTCTGGTTAAAACGTGGTCTTTGCTAGCTAGCCAACATCTACATGGTTCTTACAAAGGCTATAGGATGGCTAGCTGGTTACGTTTCTCGGTTCCGGCGATAAAGCTAATAGCCATCTGGCTCCGCAGCTGCCATCATAAGAAGCATCAATAAGACGATACGTACTTGGGTTAGTTGTAAATTGGTTAGCGATTTTGTTCTCTTCCATAGTAGTCAAAGCACAATGCAGGGCTGCTTGTTTGTGACATGTAGGTAAAAATAAAAAAATGCGTTTCTGACTGTGATGTATGTGTAGTTCTATAAACTCGGGTGTTATGATGGTAGAATTGTGTTTTAGCCTTTAATTCATGACGTATTTTTTTGTAGGCTTTCGAGATAGTTAGGGGTTTGACGTACAGTGCATAAAGAACACGGTCATCGAAGTGACTGAACTGCCATTCCTGAATAAGCCTCCAAAAGAGGACCTAAAATTGAGCATCGCTTCCATCAAGACTTTGGGTCCTAGACAGTCGGTAAGTGCATGTAACTACTTTTGGTTCAAATTGGTTCACAATCTGCATGACTAACTGATTAACACAATTTGTTGTTATGCACCGATTACGCGAAAGTTCCATCTTGCAGAGTCCACCATGTGTGCATGACCAAGCAGCAATGCCAATGCTGATGGACACTGTAATTGCAATTGTTGTACACTGTGTTTTCTTGTAGGTGAGCACACCGGAAGCTGCTGTTTGCAGTATGGATGTCTTGACCACCACAATCAATATAACGGAAGTGGATTGTGAGGTGCTGAACTGTTTGTTGGGTTGGGGACGCAACAGGCAAAAATACAGCTGTCCCTTTGGGATTCCCATATAGCAAAAGGTGCAAGTAGGGGAATCTGATAGCTTCTCAAACCTGAGCACCAGGGTGTATGGGGGAAATCTCTGTTTGACAACCACTCGACAGAGTGTCATCCAGAAGCTGAATGCCAATGTCCCAGTGGCAACTGGTTATAGTAGTACAGCTTTTCATCAGCATCTTAAAGAGCTTAGGTCTTAAAATGTAGGAGTTCAGTTAAACATTGAGACAGTGCCGCGGGTGCCATGCTGCACAAGACGTAAATGTGAAAGTCACACATCACAGGTGCAAAAATTGTAAAATCCTCAGAAAAAGCACAAACTTTAGTTCAAAATGCAGCGGTGTGCTGATCTTTGATACTGAGGAGGGTGAGATGACATTGACAGTCGCCCATTCTGTTTTGGCCAAGTTCTTTGAGCCAGATTGGTCTCTAAATGGCATGGATGTGGAAAAGCTTGAAGACAGACTCATGAGTTCTGGCATGCTGACAGTTTTATATTCAGTGGACTATAGCATTGCAAGAATGCAGAAGATTCACAGCGATGCAGAAGCTGCTAGCTGTTCGGCATTAGTTGAACAGTCAGCTTTCACCAGTCTGTCTCCGTCGTCACACAGTACGGTCAATTGTGTGGATACAACAGAGGTCAAGCAGTCAGGTGCAATGCAGGACCATCTCACCAGCAGAAGTTGTTCTCAGATCAGAGCAAATAAATCTGCAGGGAAGGACTTGGCCAAACGCTGATTTTTCCCAGTGTTTGAAGGTTCAAAAGGTTTTAGAATGTGTTGGCTTTCTGTACTTGTGTTTCTGTTGCATCTGATGGTTATTTCTATGGGGTTTTATTTGACAGAAAAGGTTTTGCCAGTTTTTAAATGGTTCAGGGTTTTTTTTTGTATTCCTTTTACCAAGTGGTGTTTCTTTCTGTGCATATATATTTCTAAATAGTTTTTGTTCATTCATTTTTATTCATACCAAGTTTTGTGATTGTTCCTGAAATTTTGAACGTGCTTAAAATAAATCTTTTCATCTTAAAGACGATAGTGTCCTTTTTCTTTTCACTTATTCACATTATCAACATGCGCACTCCGATGCAAAGCCACTTGGACAAAAAGCTATATTTACTTTTACATAATCTGAGGGACACTGATTGTCAATTTGATAAACTTGCCCTTTCATTGAACTTGCATGCACTGTACATGTTACTGGCACATTCGCTGTGCGTAATAAGACCGCATTTCTCCGGAACTTAAGCACATGGTGTTTGTGCTTTTGAAAAGGGGAGTTGCACAAATTCTATAGCGTAGGAAATGTGATGTGGCGTATTTATGTAACTATGTTGACACATTTTGTTGAGTACAGATTGAACTGGTTTGGTAAAAGTAGTGGAGTCATTTGTACCCATATTTTGAAAACTATATTGACCCGTGTCGGAAGTTTGAACCTTTTCGCATTCTCACCTAACAGCCACAAACTTAAATGTATTTTATTGAGATTTTAAGTGATGGATCAACACAGGGGTTGTGTCCCCTACATGGCTTGGGGTAAACTGCAAACAGCACTTATTAGGTCTTACTTTCAGCAATCGTTTTCTTCTTGCCACTCTTCCATAAAGAACAAATTTTTGAAGTGCATGAGTTGGTTGTGCTGTGGACAGATTCTCCCTGTAAGGGTGGGGAATATAGGAGGTGAAATCCCCAGTTTTGATGGTAGTGGACCCAACTGCCTAGTCCGTGTAAACTCGCATACAACTGAAAAACTTGTGGAATATGATCAACGCGGAGAAAACAAGAAATCAATTCCAAAGAGCAACAAAAGACACCAGGGGAAGTAACTGGCTGGCTGGCAAATGCCGCGAAGAACAAAAAAACCCTTCCCAAAAACTAAACCAAACCGGATAGGAAAAAATGACAGCGGGAGGAAAACTTGAGAGAGGCCAGGGAGCGGCGCAGGAGGTAAGTACTCGAATAGACAGAATAACAGCAAAACAAAGAACTCAACAAAGACTGAGACAGGGTGGCGAAACACTTAACGCAACTTGACGCAGAGAGAAACAGGCAGAAGGTTGGCAGCAAAGTTGACAGTGATATGTTTTTATAACCTAACTGTTTTAGCTCTAACCTGGCTGATGTATTCTTTGGTCTTCATGATGCTGTTTGTCCACTAGTGCTCTCTAACAAACCATTGAGGCCATTAAAGAACAGGTGTATTTATACTGAGACTAAATTGCACACAGCTGGACTCTTAACTCAATAAGTGACTTCTGAAGGCAGTTGATTGCAGTGGATTTTATTTACGGGTATTAGAGTACAAGGAAGTTTCAAGATTTTTATTGTATTAAACTTTTGAAAACCATGTATTGTTCACAATTGTGTTACTTTGTATTTTGTTTTGTATTTTAAGTGGTAGACCAACACAGTTATGTTTGTGGTTGTAAGGTGATAAAATGTGAAATGGTTTAAAGGGTATGAATACTTTTGCAAGCCACTGTGTACCTGAGGAAAATGATGAAACCTGATTTATTAAATCTTCAACTACTACTGATTCTTGTTAAGTATTTGTCTCACTAGCCATATTGTGGTCAGGTATGGTAACATTGCTGTAAAGAGTACAATACATTACAGTATGTGAGCACAACTATTCTGATCTTCTACAAAGCAAGAAGCACAACTACAATCTGCAACAACTGATACATGTTTTGTATAATGTGTTGTAAACAGGGTTTAAGAAAGTTCTGTTGAAATTATATGTATTAGTTTCAGATTGTCATACTGTGTATTTTTGTTGTGGTTAAGTTCAAGTCTTCAACACTGTAGAAATGATATGATGGTGATTCAGACATTGACGTGATAACTTATTGTTAAGCTTTAAATTTAATTTTGTTTAATTTTTGTTTAATTTAAATTTAAATTGTTTTTGCAGATGCCCCACACAAAGGCTTCCTTGCGGACAGCAGCAGCAAAGAAGAGACTGGCAGACAAGTGTGATGTATCTCATACTGGCAAGGTTCAGTGTTGTGCTCTGACTGACAGGCTTCCAGAGTGCCACCGCTCCACTACAGACCAGGCTGCTGCTACTTTCATTCTTTCTCAGACTGACACAGACTGGTTTTGTCTCCTCATAAACAAAAGGCTTTCAATGACACCAAGCAGAACCAGCTTAAAAACTGGGGCAAAAACTGTCTTAACCACTGGTTCAACCATTGTCAACCACTAGCTAGTTCCAAAGCAAATTCATCGTTATTTTGTTCTGAATTTCCCCAGGCAGCTATAGTGATGGGCACCTTTCATCAAGGACACCCAGAGTTTGGTAGTACAGTTTTCTTCAACTGTTTACACACTAAATCTTTGCTGGTCACACAATTTTGTAAACCTGCAAATCTGCAAAACCATACACTAATTCTCAGTGTCTGACTCAGTTTTCAATTTCCAAACACACATTTTGCAAAACTCTACACACAAGTTTCTACCTAACACACAAAGATAAAACAGGAAGTTACCTGATTTCATCTTTCAAACACAACCTATTAAAATGCCACACTAAATCACCAGTGCTTCACTCCCACTCTTCACATGTGTAAGCACTCATTACTCTATTGAACACCAAAGAATCATTGGCCAAGTACAGGCCTATAAATAGGTCAAATGTCAAGATGTCTGTTTTGAACCATGAATAACAACGAAGAGAGAGCCAGGAGGGTTAGTAGAGGCAGAGGACGTCCACGAGAAGTTCAGGTTTGAGGAGGGGGAGTTGGAAGGGGAGAAAGAGGATGAGTTGGACAGGGAAGAGGGAAGGGAAGCAAAGAGAGCTGTCTCAGATGAGGTTAGGGCTACATTGGTTGATCATGTGATGTGATCATGTGATCAACCATGGGTTTACCATGGGTCCAGCCAAACTTGAGTCGATACCATGAAAATAAAATAGAGATCTCGCTAAAACACGTAGCAGTATTGAATATGCAACTACAGTAGAACACCGGAACTCAACCGCCTCAGTACTAGTGTTGCACGGTATACTGATACTAGAGTAGTATCGCGATACTTCGTCATTAAAAATGGTATAATACCCAATTTGCTTAGTATCGGTGCTATAGGACTGAGTGCGTTTATTTTTTTTAAACAGCAGTATTTCCAAAGAGTGCCACACGTGGGCAGTGTGCGCGTACAGCAGTGCAGCGCTTGCCTCTTCTCTGCAGAATAAAAAGAAAACGTGTACGATGGCTGCTAATACAAGCAATATTGCGGACCATCCTCAGCTTGTTGAAAAACTACACGCACGAAGCGAAATATGGATTATGGTCATGGCAACCTTCAGGGGTCGCGCGAGGTGTGGGGATTCGCACGCTACGGTCACTAGCGAAAGTATAAACCTCGCTTAACACAACGAATCTGGCCAAACACCTGAAGGCACGCAGATTTGTACAAAACATTCCAAGAGGTTGGTGATTATTCCCATTTCTAGTATTATAGCATACAAAATTATGTGTCGTATTATGGTATCCTAGCAAATGTTTGTCATATTCTTGGTTTAAGAGCCATAATTGCGACAGCATACAGGGAGAAAAAAAAAAAAAAAAAAAAAAAAAAGTGATCGTACTACAACGGATCAATCATCTCTGAATACTGAACTCTACTCTAATACTGAAGTTAAAGTTACTTAAAGTTGTTTAAAGTATACTTAAAATACACTTTTTGCACTAGCCTTTTTTGAAACAAAATACAATATTCATTTGTTTGTTTATAAAAAAATTAACAAAAAGGCTTTAAAACGGAAATGAGCACAGAATCTGACTTTGGTATCAAAAATAGTATCAAATTTCAACATTTTTTAAAGTATTGTATCGAAGATGTAATTCTTAGTATTGTGACAACACTACTCCGTACTCAATATAATTTTGTCTCGTAGACCGAACAAAATTTCGGAATCCGACCCAACTCACCCGACTTTTGTAAGCAAAATACAGTTCGCGCTTCGGTCACATGCCACTAGCTAGCGTTATTTGGCGTTGTTCTTGTTGGAAAAAAGAAAATTAAAGGCTAATAACTTGATGTGTCAATTTAGTGTTTTTCAGGAAGACTGTGGGAAAGCAGGAGTAAGGAGGCCTCAGTGGCCTTGAGGAGAACAGAAGGGGCCTATTCAGTGCAGGATGTGTAGCAAGCAGTTTTTAGATAACCAGGCACACAGGCTGGGAGAAGAGGAGCAGGTGATTTTCCATGGAGAGCAGCCAGGATTGGGGAGTTATCGAAACTTAACAAATCGAAACTTATGGACAGAGAGTATGAAAGAAAGGACATCGCCCAGCACGAGAGGCTTTTCGCTTGGACACTGCTGAGATCCACTTGGGTTAGGTAGATTCCTAGGCAACTAGCACCAGTGCACTGGAGAGTTTGTACCACGTATACTTCTATTATATTGCATTCAATTATATTCTATATAAATCATTTTAAAAGAACTTTTGTTGTCGAGACTTTGCTTGGACCACTCAGTCAAAAACCAGTCGGTTCATCGGGGCGGTGTTGGGGCCCGTCTGGGTCGGAGAAGAAAATTCCCAACATTCTATAGGTTTTAAACCATTTTGAGGCTGTGCTCCAAGCTTTTGCTGTATTTTTTGTACCGTTTTAGACAAAAAACATCGGTCCCAAGAAAGACATAGCAGAAAAGCAGAAGAGGAAAACGGTAAGAACAATAGAGTTCAAAAAGAAAAGGAGATCATAGAGAAGTATAAAAAAGGCATTCACGTGACTGACTTAGCATTGGAATTCATTGGATATGTTAGATTATTTTTGTTAAAACATTAACTTTATACAGTATTACTTACCTAAGAGTGTAAATGTTGATAATTTTTGTAGGGAAATAGGGAAATTTGTGGTAAAAAAAAATTAATGGTTGAGAACCAATTAATCGGTTTTCAGTTATTTCTTATGGGGAAATTCGATTCGAAACTCGACCGCATCAGTTGTCGACGCTTCTTCAGTTGTCGAAGATTCTTAATGGGAACATGCCAGAAGAAAGTGTTATGCACAATCTTGCACTAGAACCAAAGAATCAATTCCTACTGATTTGCAGAATCTCAACTCACTTGAACAACATCGGATTGGGATGTATATTCCATTGATGAGACTTGTATCTTTACCAAAAGGTGGCCAGAATGGTGTTCATGGACATGCTGTGTGTGTTCCAGCCAACATTACAGATGTAACTGAAGTCCTTCCAAGAACAGAACATGTTGATCTCATGATTCATATTAAACTAAATAGGAAATTGACTTACAAAGGGCACCATGAGTACAAATATGTTAATCCAGAAAAAGTAAAAGGATGTATTATTGTATCTAAAAAAACACAATGCATTTTACAGAGATGTGATATTTTAAAAGTGACTGGGTTAATCCACTAGATAAAACTGAACATGAAACACAAGAGCCTGATGACAAGTAAGCATCTTGTTGAGGAAAACAATGAAGAGAATAATGAATACAAAGGGGGTGTAGATCATCAGTTGAAGTTTCTATCCCCTCTTGTTTGAGAATGGTTTGTAATAATTCTGGCCAACGCAGATCAGCAGATGAAAATGAACAAAACCATGTGGGAATACCCAGTGGTCGTACTATTGCAAACAAGTCTGTTTGAACACTTTTCCAGAAAGGGGGTGTACCACGAATAGGTCTTAAAACAATGTGACTGAACTGTAAGAAATCGCCAATACTGCAATGGGCTAAGGAGAGGTAATATGGACTGTAGATGACTGGATGAAAGTTAACTTTAGTGATGAGTCAAGAATCTGCATTGGACAAGGTGATGATGCTGGAACTTTTGTTTGGTGCCGTTCCAGAAGAAAACAACCACATTTCTTGATATGGGGCTGCATGTCGGGCAAAGGCACTGGGGAGATGACTGTGGTTAATTTTTCAGTCAATGCACAAGTTTACATTGATATTTTGGACAGTTTTCTCATCCCTTCAATTGAACAGATGTTTGGAGATGATGAAATAATTTTCCATGATGACAATGCATCGTGCCATAGGGCAAAACAGTGAAGGCATTCCTCGGAGAAAGACACATTCAGTCGATGTCATGGCCTGCAAATAGTCCAGATCTCAACCCAATTGAAAAAAATGGTCCACAAGAAGGCTCCGACCTACAAAGCTGATCAGGCAACTGCTATCAAAAAGAGTTGGCACCAGATTAATGAAGAATACTGTTTGTTACTCAAGTCCATGCCTCAGAGACTGCAAGCCTTTATAAAAGCCAGGTGGTGCAACTAAATACTAGTGATGTATTTTGAATGTTCTTTTGTTTATCTGTTTTTCATGATTCCATATTTTTCGTCAGAATTGAGTGATTCCATATTTTTCCCTGTGCTTGCTCAATAAAAGTAAAATTTACTTTGTTTCCACAACATTTTTTATTATTTCTTTGAGTGTTTCTGAAAGACAACAAGTTGCACTTTGGAATTACCTTATTATTGCATCATGTTTTTGTCTGAATGAGTGCTCATCCCAGACTGGTGATTCCATACTTTTTGCCAGGGGTTGTATAATAGTGCGTGTGTGTAAATATTTTATTTTATTATATTTTTCATTGTGAAAAGTATGAAATACAAGCAAAATCTTTAACAAGACAAAATCTGAGATGCTCAGATCATGTGTCAAATGACTGTTAACACCATCACACTTCAGAACTGAATCCACAGATAAGACAATCTTCCAACAAGCAGTACACATGGACATTACTATATACATGGACAGGCTCAGTCTACAAATACATCAGCTTGTGCACTGGCAACAGTGTCTGACTTCACATCTATTCCTGCACAAGCCAAAAAAATGATTAAATGCTGGTGCCATTACTCAGAATTTGAACTTCAGCCCACATCTCTGGGACACTGGTGTCATGCAGAAAATAAAGGAATGTCTCAAGTACCATCATACTACAGGAACAAGTTGAAGTCAGCTACCAAGAATGTGACATCAAGCACATATGGCATGACTTGCATTCTATCACAGATTACAAAGATGGATAGATTTGGTATCTGCTGCACTCCCCAAGTAAGATGTTCTATTGTGATTTGGAGACAAACAACTCTGTATGTACAGTTAAACTACCATTGTACTGCAACAGCTGTGCATTAATCATGTCTGTGTCTGATGTTTTCATATCCTTATGAAGGGTTCATTCACACAAGGCATGTGTGTATCAGGTATGCTGAACACATCTTGTACTCCTTTAGAGACAAGACAAACAGCTTAACTGTGACAGCTAAACCATAACTATCTCTGCTTGATGTGCTCAGATTCTTCAGAGGAATTCAGTCACACAAGTCCTTCCTACCTGAGGCTCAACATCCATATCAGCAGGACTGTGACTACTAGCTGGGCCGTCCCAATGGAGGAGGGGTTCCCTTTTAAGTCTTGGTCCTCCCTCCTTCATGAGGGAGTACAATAATAGTAATAGTGGAAATGATTTCTAGAGTAAAAGTAATCTTTTTAAAGGAATTTGCATTGGTCTTAAACAAACACATGTATTGACATATTGACATTGTTGCGTGTCAATTAAAAATAAAACCTATGATGTTTATACAGAGGTTCTCTTGTGCGTTATTACATTGTGTGAGGGAAATTTGCTAATGTCATTTAAGATCACATGAGAACATTATGATTTAGTACATTAGCAGAAAAACTGTGAGTCGGTTCAGTTATTCATTTGTAATCATGTTCTTGTTTGTGTGTAATCGGCGTCAGGAGAATGTGTAGAGACAGAAATAAACTATGTGATGTCTGTCATCCCTCTGCTGACCATCAGCTCTTTCTGTGTTCTGCTAGAAACAGGAAAGATCCATATTAGGAGGAATGCACATGCGAGACGAAAACTGTCTACTGTGCATTCTCCCCCCTCGGGTTCTCAGTGTGCGCAAATGTACCAAAGGAATAAAGGAGACTGAACTGCCCTCTCTACTCACTGTTCTTGTTCTAGACAAGACTCTTATGCTTTTTTACTTTTGTAATAAAACTCCATCTATTTTCAGAAAATTTCCATGACAATTGACAGTATTACTGTTGTATGATATTCTGACACTTAAGTAAATAAGAATCACATACATGTTTGCTGTTTTTAGGAGGTTATGATTAGGGTTAGACATAATACACAACATTATAGTGAGCTTTTCATGCTTCTTTTGGGAGAAATCTCTGTTCACATGCAGTTACAGCTATTTTCTATATATAACTGGAACACAGGAGTGAAGATGTAAAGTACCAAAGATATATAAAAGCATTTGTAATGGTTGTGAATGCAGAGAAGGATCCATATGCTACAACTGGTTCAGAATGCTGCTGCCCGTGTCATATCTAGAACCCCATCCTTTCATCACATTAGTGTCATATCTAGAACCCCATCCTTTCATCACATTAGTGTCATATCTAGAACCCCATCCTTTCATCACATTAGTGTCATATCTAGAACCCCATCCTTTCATCACATTAGTGTCATATCTAGAACCCCATCCTTTCATCACATTAGTCCTGTTCTTCAGCAGCTTCACTGGCTCCCTGTTATATCTCGCATTGATTATAAACTTCTACTTTTCACATTTAAGGCTATCCATCATCTTGCCCCTCCATATCTCATTGAACTCCTAAACATTAACAGACCCAGCCGCACTCTCAGATCCTCCTCGTCCATCAGTCTCACTGTTCCCCTAGCACGTATGAGCACCATGGGGCTAAGAGCTTTCAGTCGCTCAGCTCCCCATCTCTGGAACTCTCTTCCACCGGACATCTGAAATATTGATTCCTTGGATGTTTTTAAATCACGCCTCAAAACACACCTGTTTATAGTCTCTAATCTGCTCCCTGCTTTTTGTAGTTTATGTTGTTTGTTTGTTGTTCATGTTCTTTGCTTTGATTTTATTCTTTTATGTATGGTGACCTTGAGAGTCGTGAAAGGCGCCTATAAATAAAATTTATTATTATTATGCAGATCAAATAAATATCGTATGTTTTAATAAATGCACAAAATACAACAAACAGAGGTCCCAAAGGGACAACCCCCGAAGGCTGGTGGGCAGCAGCACAAAAAGGGGCAAGGCAAAAACAAGAGAGTCAAAAATCCAGGCAGGGTGTGGGGAGTCATGGCCTGGTAGTAGGGAACTGGTCTTGTGACTAGGGCTGAACGATTTTGGAAAATAATCTAACTGCAATTTTTTAATCTATAAATCGCGATTGCGATTTAAAATGCGATTTTTTCCACGGGGGGGGGGATTAATATTAACCCGCGATCGATCGCCTGTGGTTGGCGCCAGAGCGAAATAGTAACTTTTCAGTCCAAGACGCTCAATGCGTGAGAGTTTGCAACCCTGCAGGTATAGCAACTTGGCTAAAATATGTGCGTGAGGGCATTTGGTAGCGCATATCCAGTGTGTTTAACAAAGCCATGAAGCCGGGCCTGTTCACTATATTAACGGGCATCATGTCTTTCACTATGAACTCCGTTACTGCCCGAGTTATTTCAGCGTGCCGCTTCCAATTACATCCATAAGGAGTTACACCTTCAAACGGTTCAGTCAGTGAACCCTGTCTGCTGGACCGCGGTCAAGCTATCCGCGCTTTTGCGATTCATCCGTGCTTTAAATCTTATTGCGCCTATATGTGTGATTTTACCGTATTTCGCTGCTCACCGCATACTAAGGCTGTATAAGCACAGAGAAACACTTTTGCGTATTTGAAGATGCAGCACTGGCCGTTGGCATTTTAGCCTTACAAATATCATACAAGACAATGCAATGCAATGCAATTAATCGTTCAGCCCTACTTGTGACCGGAGGGTCGTGGGTTCGATTCCCAGACCTGAGGCCATGACTGAGGTGCCCTTGAGCAAGGCACCTAACCCCAACTGCTCCCCGGGTGCCGGGCTAGGGCTGCCCACCGCTCTGGGCACGTGTGATCCACAGCCCCCTAGTAATCACTAGTGTGTGTGTGTTCTAACTGCACAGATGGGTAAAAAGCGGAGGACAAATTTCGATTGTGGTGAAAAATCACAACTGACAAAATATGGCACATTTACATTTTACAAAAACCAGAAGAGACCAAGAGTGGCAGGCAGAGGTACAAATAGGGCTAGACAATCAGGAGAGAATATCACAAGGCAGAGCAAAGGTCAGCAACAAGGGGATCAGAGAGATATATACAGAGATGTTGTTCAGAGAATCCTTAAGTAAGGTGGTTTGAATAACTAATTGAGTTCAGGTGTGCGGGTCAGTATTCTGGTGATGGCGCCCTCTGGCGGTCCTGGGTGTGATTGGAACCTCAGACAGCATTTCTTTGTGGCAGAAAATTTTAAGTGAGTGAGTAAATGTTTGAATATGCATCAACCTATTTGAAAATGCCCAAGGTCCCTTAAGGCCAATATAAATAATAATGAAAAAATTGATTGTGAATCAAATGTTCAGATTTAGCATTCTAGCTTGGTGAGTGTGAGTGCATGGGTGAGTGTGCATGGGTGCTTGTGTGCAGTGTTGGGGAGTAACGAATTACATGTAACGAATTGCATTAAATGTTTATAAAAAAAAGTGTAACTAATTCGTTATTTACAATTAGAAAATATGTAATTCAGTTACAGTTACTTCTGGAAATATAAAAAACTACAATTTGTTACATAAAAAAAATATAAACAAACCCTTTGCAAAATATTTATTGATATTTTTATTGCTTTGCGCCCTATAATCGCTGTTTCCCGCTTGTTTCTGTGTTGGAGCAGCAAGCGCGTGGTTCAGTTTCAGCTCAAGCAGCATAATAAACTAGATTTTTTTTTCGGCATGAGACATCGCAAGTGTGGTGTGAGAGCGTGTGAAAACGGTCAAATGCGTGTGTCTCACGCTCAATGCATGAGAGTTGGCAACCCTGCACTATTGAGGTTGTAAGCGAGCTAACAGCAAGGTATGCTGACCGTCAAACACTGGTTTCCATAGTTAGCCACCTGCTGGGTTAGCAACTACCATTCACTTGAAAGTGTTTGTCCTTTAGCATGCTAGCTTGATTTACAGGCTAACCAAATTAACTGTTTAAAGTCCTAAACAGGTATTCCTTGGAATCATACATGACATTATAGACAATGACAGACGGTATCAAATGAATATTTATGACTGTTTGGTGTTGGGAAAACGTTTGTCGATGCCTATGACACGACCTAGCCTATCATTGATTGGACCTATCTTAGACCTATCGTTCAACAAGCAATACATTTAAATTAAATTTGTATGAAGTAATGAAATGCAGTTTGGTATCTAATCAAGTGCAACATGTGCAGATTGTATAGAATGCAGTATTGAGATAAAATGCAGTTATTTACAACTAGTGTAAGTAAAGATGGTTAATAGATATGTGCAGAGCAAGCAAATTTTTGAATTAGTTACATTACTTTTTAAAATTAATTGGAAAAGTTACAGTACAATTACATTTTAAACAAGGTAACTTGTAACTGTAACGAATTACATTTTTAAAGTAACTTACCCAACACTGCTTGTGTATGTATTGCACATATGTGCATCACCATGTGGATGCATGCATAACTGTCCACATATGTATATATGTGTGCGTGTGTGTTTGAGTTATCCAGTCCAGAGGCCTTATGCACTTTGAGCATGTGAGGTGTAATAAGTCTGTTTAGTGCACATACATACTGTCCATAGACTGTCTGAAGAGGTCTCTACATGTCATGAGTGATCAAAACGAGCCTTTTTAAAATATGTTTGTCATGTATTGTAAACATTGATCTTCTGGCCTTAAAACAATGTTCTGTATTTTTTTTTAGGGAAATGTCTAAAAACTATAAGCGCATTCCATATTTTGTCTCACTGTATCATCTACTGCCCAAATAATATGCCACTTTTTGCACTTCTTGCGTGAAAGAAGTTTGTTAATTGAAAATAGTCCTCCAAATTTACTCATCTGTACAGTGAGAACACACACACACAAACAATCATTAGGGTTATTTGTTTGTCTTAGATATATACAACTCTTAGATATATGTTAAATATATACAGTGCATTTTGTGTCTAATGAGACCTGCACATGTCATCAGTGATGAATATAAATCTTTGATTCAATTGAGGCAATAAAGACCCAAAAAGATAAAAAGAAATTGTATTGGCAAAATTATTTAGATCATAGCACTAAATCACATGCTGAGATTAGCTTTGTGTGTGTGTGTGTGTGTGTGTGTGTGTGTGTGTGTGTGTGTGTGGTGTTTCATGTAAGCATGTACTTTTCAGTCAGTTCCAGTATTTGGCCAGTAGACCAAACTTCCATACCGATATTACAGTAATGAAATGGCATTTTAGTGAATTATAAGGTTCATTTCTGGTCAGGCTGTTTACTTTTGTTATGAGATGTAGTTGCAAAGTTATTTACCTCATCTGAATCATACAAGACCTATTACTTGTCTGTATTCTGCATAACAGGATTGCAGCATGAGTTCTTAAGATTTCGGGGACTGTAGCACCCCTGACAGGTCAATTTGAACCAAATTCGCCTACCTCACAAGGGCCTCAGTCTATGAAAGTCTTTCAAATTGAGAGTTGATCACTTACATTGTTTATGAGTTACAGCCATATAGGTCATATATGGCATAGCCACAATGATATAATGGGAAAATGGACCAAGGTAAAAAATGTAGCATTACCTACAGAGCTTACAAATTATGCCAATACCAATGTTGCCATCATTGGATCAAATTCCTAGGACTAATTTGAAAAGTGCTATTTTAAAACAATTGATGAAAGTGACAAAAGTATGCATTTTTAATAGAACTTGTAAATACAAAGTGGTCAGGTGTACTGCAAGGAATAAAAGGAATTGAGTTGCATTTTCCTAAGCAAAATTTGGAGGAGTTATGCATGATTTTCACAAATAGCGCCACCTAGTGGCCAAATGTTTTGAAACGGCACAGTTAAAGCATGTTATAGAAAAGCCATGTAATAGAGCCCCCTATTGGACAATCTTGGCCAGCCTTGACCTGTGACCTCAAAGTCATGTGTTCTATCCGAGTATGAAATTTCATTAAGAATGGTCAAAGCAAATTGTACGAATTTGATAAGGGGCTAACAGTGGTAAGAAAGAACTTTACCAAATTCATGAAGTCCGAGATAGAGCTGTTAGGGGGACGGTAGACTAAACGAAATACAGATTAATTATAACCAGTAATTTCAACAGTCATGCATTCAAAGTGCACCGTTTCCTGTATCGTAATCACACGCACAGTAATTTTGTTGTTAAACCTCCTGACTGCTAAACATCCGCCACGACCACTAAGGACAGAGAGATGTTTAAACCCGGGTGGAGCAGCAGCATTTAAATAGTAGTAGTCATGTTGTAATTGCCAGGTTTCAGTTAGCAGGAGGACATCGAGGTGAGAAAGAAAACGCAGAGTGTAAAGTTCTCCCAGGGAGTAAACTCGCTGGAAGTCCTCAACAAAACCAGAGACCAGCATAACAGCCACAACAACTATAGTGGAGAAGCTAATACTTACGCTGTGTTAGCCCGAGACACTGACCAGAAACACAGACTGACAAACGGCAATGGATATTACCGATCACAGACTGGTAACAGACAAGAGACTGAGAGAAGGGAAACTCACTCACTCGTGTTGAGTCACAGGGAACTAACTGATCGATGCAGAGAGAGCGCTCGCATGTAAACACATAAGCCACCAGCTAAGCTGAGTGAGAAGTTGTAGTAAAGTCGCGCTACTCAGAATAGATCCACCATAAGCAATCTGTTTAATCCAAAGATGTAAAAGTGTAGAGCAAGACACGGAGGAAATAATGAGCTCAAAAATAAGAATAAGCAAAGAAAACAAACACCGGTAAAGGAGTGGCCAACACAGACGAGCACAGCGTACCCGTTACCTGGTTACTTTATGTTGTCTTATGTAAACACACTGAAGGACTTGGTTCAGCCTTTAGTAGGTCCATCTTAACTATTGCTTTACATACTGGCTACCAATCAGTTATTGGGTGTATCGTTGTATTTAGATGTTTATTGACTGATAGTAACTCACCAGGTGGGCCATGTTTCAAGAGGCCTCTTATCCATGAGTATCCAGCCTTTGCACACCTTATATTTATTCTGGTACTGTTTATGTATGACTCTGGAAAATTACAATCAAACTCTAAAAAAAATCCATTACAAGTTTTGAGGGTCCTTCTGATAGTACTGGCCGTCACTTACCATTAGTGGAACTGCGCATTATGAAACAGAGGTTGTTGCGCGTGTGTGTCTGCTGTTGTATCCTCTCTAGCCACAAGGGGGCAACATCAGGTTGGGACACACAGGTTAGTAGAAGCCTGAAAAGATAGGTGATGATGGAAACAGCCATTGCATAAATAAGAATGGACTTCCCTTTATAGTGTCTATGATATACCATCAGGTGTTTATGTATTACAGCCTGTTCAGTGCAGTAATGTCAGCTAAATCATTATAAAGTGCTGTACTGTTTGGGTTTCTTACCTGCATGTCTCCAGCAATGTGGGGGGGTCATTATCACCCAGCAGCAACAGCAGCACCGCACTAGTGATGGAGATGTGAAAAGATGTAGAAAGAGAAAGAATTAAAGAAGGAAAACAATGGCCATGATCACTGTATTACATGATCAGGGTATATACAGAGATTCTTAAGTTGAATTTAATACCTTTTTAATACCTACAAAATATTTTTTAATACCAGCATGACTTAAAGTGGCGCCTGAAGTGGCCTCTCAGTTGTTGCTAACCACTGGCCTAAACCAGTCTTAAATCCCATAGTTTCGCTAACAGGTTTGGCGGCAAACCAGCCGGTGTTTAGGTGACTGGCGCGTGCGCGGACAAACATTAGGTCACATCACGTGATATCACTGCTAGCAACATATAAATAAATCTAATTTAATTAATTTTAGGAGAAAGTCATTTAACACAAATTCAAAAACGTCTAGGCAGTTGGATGAGCATTCGAAAATTTAATACTTTTTAATGGCCTTAATTTTGGCCATCTGAATTTACTACCTTTTAATACTTTTTACAACCCCGCGGACACCCTGATATACAGAAATATGATCTTCCAAAGCAGATGACCTATAGTACTGTGCAGAAGTGTTGAGAAGAAAAGTGCTGTAAAGTAAGAATGCTTTCACAAACAGAAGTGTTAATCAACAAAATACAAATTAAATGTTCAAAATAGAACCAAATGTTGATTTGATTTAGATTTCTGGCCATTTTGCATTTTGTTCATTTATAAAGAATGCTTACATTTTTTAAACCATGCTTACTTTATAGCATTCCCCCCCCCCCCTCCCCCACACATGCCTAAAATCTTTGCACGGTACTTATTCATGCTGGCCGAACATTACAAATGTGCATCAACACATTGAATAAAAGGAAAGAATGATAGATGTTTACGTACCCTAGGTCAGCATTCTGGCTCAGAGACACACGGGTATCATGAAAACATGCCATATTTCCCAATATTCCAACACATATTTCCTGCAACAGAGGAAGTGGTAATGAATAACCAGCTCCTAATAGGTAAAAACTGAGACCAGTGGAAGGAGCTGATAATGGATATAATACAGGTTTGGCTGCTTATATCCACAATCATGACTTTGCTTTCCACAGTAGAATTTGTGAATCACAGTCAAATACAATGAACAACAGTGCTGAGTGATACATCAAGGAACACGGTGCATATTTATACCTAGTAAACCTTTTGTGATGAGTGACACTGAAACTTACAGTAAGCCGTGAACTACGAGACTTGGTAATCACTCCCAAAAGGATATCTGGAGCTTTAAACTCCTGTAGAAAGCCAGCCACATCCTGGAGACAACATGCATGTTCAAGACACAGTGAAGGCAGAAGGATTATAAATTAATAGATGAAGGTTAAAGTTCTGAAAATGCCAGTGACTTAATAAATGAAGTGCAATGAAAAGAAATGATATGCAAGTGTCTAAACAGTTTAACCTGTTCAAAAGTTAAAGACTATTTGGTGATACCACAAACATTCATATATGACAGTTCAGCTAAAGAGTGCAGAATTTTTCAAAGCCAAATTAATTAGCACAAAATTAAACGTGTTATTCCTGGTCAAGTGAACCATATTTACTTAACACAGACAGATTTAAGACACATCAAGGGCTACACAAGCACTCATTCGTGTTATTGTTGAATTTTGCAGAAATAACTGCAAAGGAAATTAAATAGATTTAGTAGGTACAGTGACAATCACACATAGCTTCCACAGTATAGCATAGTCTAAATGCATGTACAGTGGGGAAAATAAGTATTTAGTCAGTCACCAATTGTGCAAGTTCTCCCACTTAAAATGATGAGAGAGGCCGGTAATTGACATCATAAGTAGACCTCAACTATGAGAGACAAAATGTGAAAAAAAAAATTGAGAAAATCATTGTCTGACTTTTAAAGAATTTATTTGCAAATAATGGTGGAAAATAAGTATTTGGTCAATAACAAAAGTTCATCTCAATACTTTTTTGTATATCCTCTGTTGGCAATGATAGAGGTCAAACGTTTTCTGTAAGTCTTCACAAGGTTGGCACACACTGTTGCTGGTATGTTGGCCCATTCCTCCATGCAGATCTCCTCTAGAGCAGTGATGTTTTGGGGCTGTCGGCGGGCAACACGGACTTTTAACTCCCTCCAAAGGTTTTCGATGGGGTTGAGATCGGGAGACTGGCTAGGCCACTTCAGGACTTTGAAATGTCACTTACGAAGCCACTCCTTTGTTGCCCTGGCAGTGTGCTTGGGATCATTATCATGCTAAAAGACTCAGCCACGTTTCATCTTCATTGCCCTTGCTGATGTGAGATTTTGGGTGCAAACCTCCTTCCAATACATGGCCCCATTCATTCTTTCATGTACATGGACCAGTTGTCCTGGTCCCTTTGCAGAGAAACAGCCCCAAAGCATGATGTTGCCACCCCAATGCTTCACAGTTGGTATGGTGTTCTTTGGATGCAATTCAGCATTCACTGTCCTCCAAACACGACGAGTTGTGTTTTTACCAAATAGTTCTACTTTGGTTTCATCTGACCATATGACATTTTCCCAATACTCTTCTGGAACATCCAAATGTTCTCTAGCAAACTTCAGACGTGCCTGGATATGGACTGGCTTAAGCAGGGGGACACGTCTGGCACTGCAAGATCTAAGTCCCTGGCGTCGTAGTGTGTTGCTGATGGTAGCCTTTGTAACGTTGGTGCCAGCTTTCTGCAGGTCATTCACTAGATCCCCCCTTGTGGTTCTGGGATTTTTCCTCACCGTTCTTGTGATCATTTTGACCCCACGGGCTGAGATCTTGCGTGGAGCACCAGATCGAGGGAGATTAGTAGTGGTCTTGTAGGTCTTCCATTTTCTGATTATTGCTCCCACAGTAGATTTCTTCACACCAAGCTGCTTGCCTATTGCAGATTCAGTCTTCCCAGCCTGGTGCAGGTCTACAATTCGGTTTCTGGTGTCCTCCGACAGCTCTTTCGTCTTCACCATAGTGGAGTTTGGAGTGTGACTGTTTGAGGTTGTGGGCAGGTGTCTTTTATACTGTTAACGACTTCAAACAGGTGCCATTAATACAGGTAATGAGTGGGGGAAAGAGGAGCCTCTTAAAAAAGAAGTTACAGGTCTGTGACAGCCAGAAATCTTGCTTGTTTGTAGGTGACCAAATGCTTATTTTGCACCATTATTTGCAAATAAATTCTTTAAAAGTCAGACAAAATGATTCTCAATTTTTTTTTTCACATTTTGTCTCTCATAGTTGAGGTCTACCTATGATGTCAATTACAGCCTCTCATCTTTTTAAGTGGGAGAACTTGCACAATTGGTGACTGACTAAATACTTATTTTCCCCACTGTATAAGGTATAAAGTATTTTAAACCTTGTCCATGGCCATATCCCAGACTTTACACAGCTCATCCTCATGCTCCTCAGATAACTCTTCCAGACTGTCTCCCTGTTGTGACTCGTGCTCTGTCACCATCTACAGGGAACAAGCAAATCAAACAAAAACGAACACCTCCTGGTATTGGCCGATGGAGATAGAGCTGTCACTAGTTTTTTTTTCCCCAGCGATAGAGGGACCAAATATGATCAAGCGTTTTGGGCAGTCATGGCCTGGTGGTAGGGAACTGGCCTTGTGGGTTTGATTCCCAGACCTGAGGCCATGACTGAGGTGCCCCTGAGCAAGGCCCTTAACCCTCAATTGCTCACTTGTATAAAAATGAGATCAAACGTTAGTCGCTCTGGATAAGGGCGTCTGCCAAATGCCATAAATGTAAATCAAGAATTGTACATCAGCTATATTCGTACTATGCGTATGTTCTGAAAAATCTCTGTATACCTGAATAAGGCTGGTTAAGGTACTGAAGAGCCAGTGCTTGCTGTACACGGTCTCCCCGATAGCATCAGCCTCTTCGCCAGTCTCATCACCTCTCTCGGGAGGCGGTGAGGGGTTACGATCCATCTCCGGGGTCTGTGGACAGTCGAGGGGCGACGATGACCGACTGGACCTGTTGTCATCCGCCTCTTCAGAACAGCTCTCGTTACGATCTGAAAATGCGGCGTCGATATGTAACCATTAACGTCTGAAATGATCACGAAATCCAACATACATTTTCGACCACCCAGTTAAGACCAATTATCTAATGCTACCTTTAAATAAACTTAATTTAATCTAGATATGCTAGATGATTGCTATCTAACTAAATATAGAATGAAAGGTAAACGGTCTTTCCATCCTTAAAGGGTGATGATAGTTGAATCGTCTTCATATTGGAGTTAAAGTATCAAAGGATTGTTTTATGAAGTATTCCTCATGTTAACCGCAGGTGTGTCAACAGCTAACTGATACCGATAGCATCCAACTAGAACCCAAATAAACTAGGATGGCTCGGTTAGTCATTTAACTTGGACTTCATTATTTGTTCATTATTCGCATTATAATTTTCAGACAATGTCTCACCCATTAACACCGATATACCAAAATTCCCAACTTCAGTGAAGTGATTCAAGTTTAAATCCAACGAAGTTTCTAAACAAAAGACAATATCAACGGCACAGCGAAACTGTTTAAGACGCGATTGTAGCTACTGAACGCTGCATAAGACCTCGCGCACGGTGATGACGACACGATCTTCTTCTTCATTGGTAGCTAACTTGGTAGTTTACCGCTTCCTGTCAGTATTTAGCGTATGTCGCCACCTACCGCTTTTAAGCAATTTGGATAAAATTAATTTGAGGAGGAAAACATAGGAAATAGCAAAACCAGCATAGAAAAAACCTATGTTGCTACTAGTCCGGTTTTCAACAGGATAATCCGGTTTTTAGGATTTATGTCCGGGTTTTGTCAAGATCACTTTATATGAATTTTCAAAATATAATATTGCTATAGAAATTGTTTACATTTTGACTTCACAAACAACAACAACAATAACAATATGTAACATCTGACAAGTCATTAAACATATTTAATATGTTACTTAATATGTAAAAAGGCCAAGAGGACTATGTATGTACTATGTACTGTCTACTTATATTTTTTGTGATAGTCTCTCTAATCGAGACATTGACTGGCAGTTTCAAGACAATCAAAAGTTAGCAGGCAAAGTCAAATACAAAGCACAGGTTTTTTATGCACAGGTTTATAAGTTATGTATTGAGCGTGTTATGTTTCGCAGGTTGCTGCAGATTGTGCTAAATCAGAAGTTGAAATCAAGGAAGGTTTTTGTGCTGGGAGGGGATGTTTCAGCACTGACCTGCCCTCTTTTAGATTTAGATTTTATTCGTTCAGAAGTGCATGGTGCAATGTACAATATGAATGCAAGATGATTAAAAGCAAATATACCAAGACTTATACAGTGGGGTGTGAAAGTTTGGGCACCCTTGTTCATTTTCCTGATTTACCTAAAAAATCATTGAATAAATAAATTGAATAAATCATTGAATGTTTGGATAAAAAAAATCAGTTTAATATATCATATAGGGGACAAACACAAGAAAGTGTGCAATAATTGTCTAAACAAAAATAGGCAGGTGCGTAAGTTTGGGCACTGTTGTCATTTTATTGATTTCAAAACTTTTAGAACTAATTATTGGAACTCAAATTTGGTTTGGTAAGATCAGTGACCCTTGACCTCTATACACAGGTGACTCAAATTATGATTTCAGCTTTCAGTCTCCAGTGTGAGACTGAAAATGGAAGAAGACAGGTACAGTTCAAGTCAAGGCTCGAAGTGGCAGACCAAACAAAATCTCAAATAAACAGAAGCGAAGGATGTTGAGAATAGTCAGAGTCAACCCACAGACCAGCACCAAAGACCTACAACATCACCTTGCTACTGATGAAGTCACTGTGCATTGTTCAACTATTCAGCGCACTTTACACAAGGAGATGCTGTATGGGAGAGTGATGCAGAGGAAGCCTTTTCTCCACCCACATCACAAACAGAGCTGCTTGAGCTATGCTAAAGCACATTTTGACGAGCCAGCTTCAGTTTGGAGTAAGGTGCTATGGATTGATGAAACTAAAATAGAGTTATTTGGCCATAACAAGGGCTGTTATGCATGAGGAAAAAGAACACATCACTCCAAGAAAAACACCTGCTACCTACAGTAACATTTGATGGTGGTCCCATCATGCTGTGGGGCTGTGTGGTCAGTACAGGGACTGGAAATCTTGTTAAAGTTGAGGGACGCATGGATTCCAATCAATATCAGCAGATTCTGGGGACCAATGTCCAGGAATCAGTGACAAAGCTGAAGCTGCACCAGGGCTGGATCTTCCAACAGGACAACGACCCTAAACACTGATCAACATCTACTAAGGCATTCATGCAGAATAACAAGTATAACGTTCTGGAATGGCCATCTCAGTCCCCAGACCTGAATATTATTGAAAATCTGTGGTGTCGCTTAAAGAGAGCTGTCCGTGCTCGGAAACCATCATACCTGAATTAATTAGAGATGCTTTGTAAAGAAGAATGGTCTAAAATACCTTCAGCCATAATCCAAACTCTCATTAGAAGCTATAGGAAGAGTTTAGAGGTTGTAATTTCTGCAAAAGGAGGATCTACTAAATATTGAGTTATGGTTTTTTTTTTTTTTTGGTGCCCAAACTTATGCACCTGCCTACTTTTGTTTATACAATTATAGCACACTTTCTGTAAATCATATAAACTTCATTTCACTTCTCAAATATCACTGTATTTGTCCCCTATATGATACAGTATATTTAACTGAATTTTTTAATACAAAACATTCAATGATTTATAAAGGTAAATCAGGAAAATTAACAAGGGTGGCCAAACTTTCGCACCCCACTGTATTGTCCCAGTAGAGGACAATATAATAAAAATACACAAGTTTAAGTTTAGAAATGATTACGATACCCTTCACTTACCCAATAAGGGTTCATCTGACAAATTACTGGGTCCTTGATTCCTTGGAGTCATCCATGCTTTGGGTTTTGTGTAATTTTCTTTGCCTCTTTTCATTAGAAGTAGCATAGAAGCAAGAATATTCCTCCAAATCTGTCAAAAGGACAGCTGTCTTACACAATATGGTTTTCTTCCTCTGGGGTATTTGAAACACCATATTTGTTTAATTATCTGTATAATCATGCAGCTTTCAACAAACAAATGTCCATAAAGTGTCTATTGGAGCACGCAGAATTTATACTAAAGGTAGTGAAAAGGAGACCTGTGTGGACAGGTCAATATTTAATGAAGCCTATGGCCTGGAGGACTTATGAAAACTTTTCAAGGTTATAATAATATCATCCATCCATTCTCATCCGCTTATCCAGGTCCGGGTCGCAGGGGCAGTAGCCTAAGCAAAGAGGTCCAGGTTTCCCTCTCCCCAGCCAACACTTCTAGCTCTTCTGGGGAGATGCTGAGGCGTTTCCAGGACAGCTGAGAGATATAATCTCTCCAGTGTGTCCTGGGCTTTCTCCGGGATCTCCTCCAAGTTGGACATGCCCTCCCTAGGGAGGCGCCCAGGTGGAATCCAGACCAGATGCCCGAACCACCTCAAATGGCTCCTCTCTACGCAGAGGAGCAGAGACTCTACTCCGAGCCTTTCCCGAATAATCGTGCTCTGTACCTTATCTCTAAAGCAGAGCCCGGACACCCTGCAGAGAAAACTCATTTCAGCCATTTGTTTTCTCGATCTCATTCTTTCGGGCACTACCTAGAGCACGTAACCATAGATAAGAGTCAGAACGTAAATTGACCAGTAAATCGAGATCTTTGCCTTTTGGCTCAGTCCAGTACAGCATTCACAATACTGATCCGCCTGTCAATCTCTCATTCCATCCTTCACTTGTGAACAAGAACAAGAACCAGAGAGAGGGTACTCCACCCTTGTCCGACTGAGTACCATGGTTTCAGTTTTAGAGGTGCTGATTCTCATCCCGGCCGTCTCGCACTCAGCTATCAAACTGTTCTAGCGAGAGCTGTGGGTCTTGGCTTCAGTGGTGGACGAAGTACAGCAATTATGTACTTGAGTAAAAGTACAGTTACCTTGCATTGAATATTACTTAAGTAAAAGTAAAAGTATTCACCTCAATTTTTTACTTGAGTAAAAGTACAAAAGTATCTGCCTTCAAAAATACTTAAGTATTAAAAGTAAAAGTAAAAACTTTTTTTTTTCTTAGCATCATATCAAAACCCCTAGGCCTACTCGATCAACAAGTGAACAACGAAACAGTGCCTTACATTTGCCTAGCAAACACAAAATACTCAAAACTATATTATATTTAAGACCAAGTGCTTTTGAAGCAACAACAAAAAAGCATTCATTCAAGTTTCATTATTTTATTTTTCATTCATTTCGGTTGTCAAAAAATTAATAACAAATAAACACCATCACAACTGATGAAAATCAATAAAAACACAACTGATAAATCATTCACTATAAACATTACATTTGATGAAGCATTACCTAAGTTTTGAAGAGGCGATACAGTATATGAAGAGGTTATACGTTGTCCACCACATGGCGGGACAGGGAAGCTTAGCACCTAGAACTAGAACTGTGTGCAGCCCAACCAACTGAACTCATAATATTAAACTTGGCCAAATAATTAATAATAATTATTAGTTCCGACCCTACAATGTGATTGGCTGAGAGGCGATCTAGGAGTGCCAATATTACACGTTATAGCACTGTAACCGAAGCTCTCCATGTATTACTCCGCCACATACAGGTAACCTAGCAACGAAGCAGCGTTTATAAGCCAAACAGCGTAACTACAAACAAGCAGCAACATTATCAAAATGAATTACAGGGAGTTCGTTAAATATATTGGCTTCGAAAGCATTTGTTTCGATCTGAAACTGGAGGATGAAGCTATAAATGACCAGCCTCATTCCTCCAATGAGCCAAGGTGTGTCACGCTTACAAACAATGATTTGGATGAGCTGGAAATGCAGAGAAACGAAGTTAATACCGTAAAACAAACGTCCTGGGATATTAATGTATTTACATCCTGGTTAAAGAGCAACGACATTGCAGTCGATTTTAGTATTATCAACAAAAATGAAATGAATCAGCTTTTACGACGTTTTTGGATCCGTCAGACACGTGAAGGGAGAGTTATATGGCATCAGCAGCTTCGTTGGTTTAAGGGCTGGACTGAACAGATACAGTTGTGATCAAATTTATTCAACCCCCAATGCTGCGAAGGGTTTTATGGAATTCAGTGCACATTTGTAATTGTGTTCATAATGAAATCTTACAAGGACTTGTTAAAGAACTAAATGCAACTAAGATAGCATCAATTTTTTTTTGTCATAAAGTATTAAATGGCCTTTTTGTGATTTCTTCATTGACACAATTATTCAACCCCTTTACGACTACCACTCCTAAGAACAGAGGTTCATTCCAGTGTTTTCCATCAGGTATTGAAAACATCTGTGGATGTCAACGAGCAGCAATCAAGCATGATAAGCACCAATTAGGCAGATTTAAAAGGACTGTGATACTCAGCTCCTTCTAGACATCTACTGGTGTGTTTCCAAGCATGGTGAAGGCAAGAGAATGGTCCCAGAAGACAAGAGAAGAGGTTATTGCTCTTCACAAGAATGGCAATGGATATAAAAAGATTGCGAAGTTGTTAAATATTCCAAGAGACACTATCGGAAGAATCATTCGCAAGTTCAAGTTAAAGGGCACAGTGGAAACGTTACCTGGTCGTGGCAGAAAGAAGATCCTGACCGTGACTGCTGTGCGCTACCTGAAGCGTAATGTGGAGAAAAATCCCCGCGTGACTGCTAAGGAACTGAAAAAAGACCTGTCAGATGTGGGCACTGAAGTTTCAGCTCAGACAATAAGGCGCGCACTGCATACCGAAGACCTCCATGCCAGAACGCCCAGACGCACCCCCTTGCTGACTCCAAAGAACAAGAAAAGTCGACTGCAGTATGCCAAAAGTCATGTGGACAAGACACAAAGGTTTTGGAACAGTGTACTGTGGTCAGATGAAACTAAATTAGAACTGTTTGGGACAATGGACCAGCGCTATGTTTGGAGAAGGAAGAACCAGGCTTATGAACAAAAGAACACCTTGCCTACTGTGAAGCATGGTGGGGGGTCAATTATGCTTTGGGGCTGTTTTGCTTCTAATGGTACAGGAAAGCTTCAACGTATGCAGGGTACCATGAATTCCCTTCAGTACCAGGAGATCTTGGAGGAAAATGTGATGGAGTCAGTCACAAACCTGCGGCTTGGGAGACGTTGGACCTTCCAACAGGACAAGGATCCGAAGCACACATCCAAGTCCACTAGAGCATGGTTGAACATGAAAGGCTGGAACATTCTAGAGTGGCCATCGCAATCACCAGACTTAAATCCAATTGAGAACCTCTGGTGGGACCTAAAGAAGGCAGTTGCAGTGCGCAAGCCTAAGAATGTGACTGAACTGGAGGCTTTTGCCCATGAAGAATGGGCTAAGATACCCATAGGTCGCTGCAAGACACTTGTGTCAAGCTATGCTTCACGCTTGAAAGCTGTCATAACTGGAAAAGGATGTTGTACTAAGTACTAAAAAATAATGTCACTAGGGGGTTGAATAAAACTGATAATGATGTGAGCACAGTAAAGACATTTGTGGTTATTCCATCATAAATATTATGTTATGTTTGTCTAATTTATAAGTGCCTCTTTGATATAATTGTAAATAAGATGACTGAAATGATCTAAATCAATGTCAAACTGGCCAAAACACTTTATTTCAGTGGGGGTTGAATAAATTTGATCACAACTGTACCTGAACGAACCTCCAATCAGCCGTGGATGGTCAATAATTGTTGTACTTTATTTTTAATAAATACAACTTCATCAACAGTTGTTTTTGTGTATATTTACCTCTATAATATTTATTGGGTAAGGCTGTTCCAGTGTTGTGCAAGTTTAGCAGTGAGCCATTGAATGGAACTATTTTAACTGGCGGAGTGTTTTTAACCGAACAGGTCGTATTTTCTCGTCCTCTTTAACTCAAAATCTTTCAATAAACAGCGATAATGGAACTGTGGTATAATCGCAATAATACACTCGAGGTTCGTGCTATAACGTGTAATATTGGCACTGTGCTGATCTACGGCACTCAGCCTACGACCGCAGCACAGCAGTGCCAATACTACACGTTATAGCACGAACCTCGAGTGTATTATTGCGTAAATAATTAATATAATAATAATAATTTAAATAATTTTGCTTCGCTTCGCTCATATTTGCGTGCCTTCGCCTCCCTCATAGGAATGAATTGCGAAGTTCGCTTCGCTTGGCCAAAGTCGCGTGTATGTGTCCCCGGCTTTAACGTTTGATGTGGGAGTCTCCTGTGTTAAACTGGCGCTTAGCATCTCCACAGATTGCAATTTGGGTACTAGCCAATGGTACTAGCACATTGCCTTGAATAAAAGCACGTGTTAAATGTAGTGTATTTCGATGTGATCTATTTAACAGGGGTATATAAACCACCCTGTTGGTAGTACTCATCTAATGGCGAACTTACCTCGATGTGTTTTTTCAAGTTTGACGGCGAGTTCATAAATGATGACAGCGATGTGTTGTTCGGAATGCAGAGGAGACACTTGAAGGAATACGAATCATTTTTCTTTTCGAGGAATTAAAACAATTGGGCTAAATAAAAAGCCAGGGGTGTTGGGGAAAGCCATCTGTTGCAGCCACGTCAGATCCTCAGCCAATTAACGTACAAATCTTAATCTCTTACTGAGCGCTGATTGGTTATACTCTTTTATTAAGCGTTGATTTAAAAATAGAAAAGGAACGAGATGTTTCTGTAAATGTAACGAAGTGAAAAGTAAAAAGTTTCGCTTTGAAATGTAGTGAAGTAAAAGTATAAAGTCTTACCAAATAAAAGTACTTGAGTAAAGTACAGATACATGGAAATGTTACTTAAGTACAGTAACGAATTACATTTACTTCGTTACTGTCCACCACTGCTTGGCTTGATGATGCCAACAGGACCACTTCATCTGCAAAAAGGAGACACGGAATACTGAGGCCACCAAACCAAACCCCCTCTGCCATTCTGAGAAATACTGTCCATAAAAGTTATGAACAGAATCGGTGACAAAGGGCAGCCCTGGTGGAGTCCAACTCCCAGCGGGAACCAGTCTGACTTACTGCTGGCCATTCTAACAAAGCTCCTGCTCCGTTTGTACAGGGACTGAATTGCCCATAGCAGTGGGCCCTGTAACCAATACCCCTCAGAGGAATCCCTGAGGAACACAGTTGAATGCCTTGTCCAAATCCACAAACCCTAACCCTTAGTGTGGAAGACTAATGATGCAACAAAGACTGAACAGAAACAGGATGCAAACACAGACAAGAGGATGAGGAACAGGTGAAAAGAGATGCTCAGGTGAGGAGATTGAGCAGAACACAGGTGGTTGACATGCGGATCGGTGCAGCATCTGCAGTTTCGCGAATGTTGTACCAGACCATTGTGGTGTGGACTTGTATCAATGGTTCAGGCTGGTGGTGGTGGTGCAATGGTGTGGGGGATATTTTCCTGGCACACTTTTGACCCATTAGTACCAATTGAGCATCGTGCCAACACCACAGCCTACCTGAGTATTGTTGCTGACCATGTCCATCCCTTTACGACCACAGTGTACCCATCTTCTGACGGCTACTTCTAACTGGATAAGGTGCCATGTCATAAAGCGCGAATCATCTCAGACTGGTTTCTTGAACACAACAATGAAACTCCTCTCTGTTGGTGTCAAGGCTGGCTGCAGGGCGGGCCCTTCTGTCACCCCTAGGGTGTGCCCATGAACCAGATGGCAGCGTAATCAGCAATGATGACCTACACCTGTTTTCCTTGCTTCTTAAAGAAGAGAGAGGTAGAGTCTCTCTGCAGTGTTGTTGTGGTTGCTGCTGCTACTTCCAGCCATTTTCACTGTTTTGCTTCATGCTGCGTCTGGGTGTCTTGCCACCCTGTCTCTGTTGAGAGAATTTCTATGTACTCTGTTCGAGTGATTCCACTCCTGCGCTACACTCTTTGGCTCCTCATTTTCCTCTGCTTTGTTTTTCCCTATTGGGGTTATTATTTGGGTTGGGTTATTTTTCCTGTTGTCCCTATCCTCTTTTTTGAGAGAGCCAGCTTATTCCCTGGCATCTTCAGTTTGTTTCTTTTTCTGTTTGTCGCGTTGAATATTTTCCACGAGTATTTCAGTACTCCCCTGTTTTCCGCGTTGATTATTTTCCGCAAGTTTTTCTGTTCTCCCCTGTTTTATCACATTGATTATAATCCACGATTATAAGCACTTGGGTTCACTTACCGTTAAAAACTCCGCAGAGGATTTTGCGTCCGAGATCCCCCGTCATTACAGTTGGGCCACATGTTTTCATCCACATTACACTGGAATCATCCTGGAAGATCTTTGAAATTAAACTTTGTCCAGCTTGTTTCATGGTCATCTGTGTTGTTTCAGAACATGATTTCCTAAAATGATCAAAAACTACATTAGAGGATCAATGTTACAAGTAGGAACTTCATATCACCCTAAGCTATGTGTCAGACAAACAAAGGGTTGAGAAAACTAAAAAAGTTTGTAAACAAAAACAATATAGGCTATAAAAACAAAAATATGCTTGGAGCAATTTTGGAAGAGCTGCATGCCCTCCATCCTGTCTTTACTGCTCATGTGCCCTCATTTAAAATACTACAGATCAGCAGTGATGAAAAAAAACTCAAAAATTGCTTAAAAAAACAACTCATTACTCAAAACTTTGTCATTCAGTAAGCCATGAAGCCATCAGAAAGAGGGTTCGAATTCCAGATACAACTGTTGTAGTGACTACAGAGGATATAAGGAAAAGCAAATTTTACCCTTTGTAACCACTGGCAAACAGATAAAAGTATCATGCAAAATATTCAGAAGCTGCTGTGTAATATTTAGTTGAGACAGTAGTGTATTGTATTTGAATGACAAATTTGGATAAACATGCATATGTGCATCACTTTGGTCCCTGCCAGATTCAACTGGTGATACAGAGCAGGTTGAATGAATCAAATTCTGACCTTTGTAATGATTTCCAACATAACATGCTGTGCCCGAGAGAGAGAGAAGCATTTGAGAGTGAGAGTAATGGTTGAGAGCTAGGAGGTGGACACAAGTGCTGAGTAGAGTAGGGTTTATTAACAGAGCGGTTAATAGTCCCGTTTAGCCTCACCGTGCCGACACAAAGGGTGCGGTGATGGCGAGGCATATTCACAGAATACTATGTCAGACAATGGAGATCAAATGTTAGAACAGTAGTATTTTAGCAGGAGCTTAATAAATATTACATACAAGAGGACCACACAAACAAGGGAAACAATAAGACAGACTAGAACCAAAGAACAAAACCAAACCAGATACAACAAAATCCATACAGGTATACACATTTAAAGAAACATGAAAATTAACCAAGGAATAATGAGGATACATACAACAAAATACAAACCGGATTCCAAAAAAGTTGGGACACTAAACAAATTGTGAATAAAAAACTGAATGCAATGATGTGGAGATGGCGAATGTCAATATTTTATTCGTAATAGAACATAGATGACAGATCAAAAGTTTAATCTGAGTAAATGTAACATTTCAAAGGAAAACTATGTTGATTCAAAATTTCCCAGTGTCAACAAATAGCAAAATAGTTTTGCTATAAAAAGGGACAAGTAGTAATAAGTGGCTGGAAAAAGGAAATTGAGCATATAACGAAGAGCTGGAAGACCAATTAACACTAATTAGGTCAAGTGACAACATGATTGGGTGTAAAAAGAGCTTCTCAGAGTGTCAGTGTATCTCTGAAGCCAAGATGGTAAGAGGATCACCAATTCCACCATTGTTACGCAGAAAGATATGCAAAAGAATGCAAAAGAATGGTGTTACCCAGCATAAAATAGCAGTCACATCCAGCTCCGCCCTCCTCCCCAGTCTCGTGTCGTCTGCCCTAACCCCACCTTGTTTTCTCGTTTCCTTGGTTTCCCTTCTGTTTGTCATGCCCCTGTCCTCAAGTGTTTTCACCTGTGTCTCGTTTCACTTCCCTGTTACTTGGTTGTCTTCCTGTGTTTGTCCTGTCTCTACTTTGTGTAATAAAGTACCTAAAAACCTGCATCTGCGTCACACCCGCCCCCTTGAAACATTACAAAATGACCGACCTAGATAAAATGACACAGCAGGTGAAGCCAGTTCTCGTTAGCCTTGCACAAACCCAAGTGAGTGATTATTTCCAAGACAGACTGAACAATCTCCAGTCATTTCTGGTGAGGGATCCCATAGGTAATCCTTTATGTCTACCCTCTCTTACTCACTGCCCTGAAGTGTATGATGGAGAACGTACACCAGCAGAGAAATATGTCCTGCAATGTATGGAATACTTTAGACTTCTAACTTGTTCCCCACCTCTAAACCAGGTGCTTGTTCAGTTTCTGCGATCTCTGCTAAAAGGTAAAGCACTTGAGTGGACGGACATAATACTAGCCACCCGCATAGACGAGGCAAGGACCGTGGAGGGGTTCTACAATCTGATGCGCATTAGGTTCGCTGAAGTTATCCTGCTTCCCAATGACGTCTGCTCGGGGGCCCCACCTCCCGATGATGTCTGCTCGGGGGCCCCGCCTCCCGATGACGTCTGCTCAGCGGCTCCGCCTCCCGATGACGTCTGCTCAACGGGTCCGCATTTCGACAATGCCTCTCTGGCTTCCCTGCCTCCAGACGATGCCACCCCGGCCGTCCAGCCTCGCAATGACATTGCTCTGGCTGTCCTACCCGATGGCGTCTCCCCAATGGCCTCATGTCCCGATTGCATCACTTCTGTGGTCTCACCTCCCGATCGGCCGTGGTCTCACCTCCCTTTCGGCCGTCCTGCTCTCCGATGTTGTTACTTCGGCAGCCCTATCTTTGGATATCATCTTACTGGCCCGACAACTCTGAGCATCTCCTTGCCAGCCCTAATGCATTCCAGCATCCTCTCACCGGCCCCAGATCCCTCGAGCGTCTCCTCAGCGGCCGCACCACCCAACATATGATCCGCAACAACCACGAAGCTTGCCAGAGCGTCCTCAGCGGCCTCGCTTCCCAGGGCCTCTTCGGTGGCCTCGCTTTCCAGGGCCTCCTCGGCCATCTTGCTCCTCGGAGGTTGCCTCACACCTCCTGCTCCCTTAACCCGCAGGGGTTCATCCGCAGCTCCAGCTCCAGCCCCCGTAAACCGGAGGGGGTCACCCGCAGCTCCTAAACCCTTAAACCAAAGGGGTTCGCCAGTGACGTCTGTTCCAGCGACCCTGAAGGGGTCACCGCCTGTTCCCGCGGCCCAGAAGAGGTCAGCGCCTGTTCCTGCGACCCAAAGAGGGTCACCAGCCCTGCCTGCCCCTGCTACCCGGAAGAGGTCGCTGACTCCTCAAGCCCTTGCTACATACAGGCTGTCCTGTCCCCACGGCCGGTCAGCTGCTCCCGCCGGTACCCTCTGCCCATCAGTCAGTCCCCTCTGCCCATCAGCCAGTCCCCTCGGTTCGTCGGCCGGTCCCGCCGGTCCCCTCAATTTGTCGGCCAGCCCTGCCGGTCCCCTTGGCCCGTCGGCTGCCCTGGGTTTGGTGGCTCCCGTCCCAGTAGCCCCTGGACCTGTCCGTCATGACCCTCCCCAGCCTCTGTGTCTCTCCCCTCAGTTGCGCATTCGTGTCCAGTCTTCCTTGCCCTTCTGTGGTCTCCCCTGTGCCGGTTTCCCCTTTTGTTGACTGTTGCGTGCCCCTGAGTGGCACGCGTAGAGGGGGGTCATGTCACAACAAATTACCTTAAAACCTTCATCTGCGTCACACCCACCTCATTGAAACGTTACACAAAGACTTTTAAGTTATCATCAACCGCGCAAAACATCATCAAAAGATTCAGAGAATCTTCTTTGATTTACAACTTGGACCTACCACCTGATTAACTTTCTTCTCCGGCTCCTGACGGGTGAAGAAAAGTCTACAGAAAGACCATTATAAGCCGCATGGTTCAAATCGTGGGGAAAAAAGTAGCGGCTTATAGTCCAGAAAATACGGTAATTGAAAATTCCACTTTTTGGTCAGAAAATCATGATTCAGTTGTTAGTGATATATTCTGGGTCATTCTGGGTGAAACATTATATATCATGTTTTACAGCATGTAATTGGATCTTGGTAGGTAAGATGCTTCTGCATACTTCAAAAAACATAGGTGCTGCTACCATTACCTGGCAGATCATTGTGATAGTACAGCATCTCTCTGGGCGTGTCTGCGTGTGTATATATTGCTATGTATGCTTACGTCCAGGTTTGCATCTTAGTGTGTGTGTTCATCTGTGTTATTTGTAGCTCCAGACATCTACGTTTGATTATCATGTCCCAAATGGCTCTGTGCACTCTAGAAAGTGGCACTGCCACTTTTATTGTTCCCAGTTTTAGAAAGATGTTTTGAAAAAAGCATATATTTTTCAAGCAGAGCAGACCTACTCAACATCAATATTTTGTTGTTGTTATGCTCAGTAAGCAAGGTCAGGTAAATAAAGATGATGTTGTTTATTACATATGTTTGTATGTGTATTGGTCTTTCAAATATGAATAATATAACAAAAGTTTATTTTCATGTAAGTGTATATAATGACTAGAATAATGCAAGGGAACTGAAGAAAAATGATTTTTAAAAAGTGCCATATTTGTCAATTGTGATTTCACCCCAATTTAAATTTGTCCTCTGCATTTACCCATCTGTGCAGTCAGAACACACAGACACACTCACTAGTGGTCACTATGGGTTGTGGTGTACATGTTCCAAGAACAGTGACCAGCCCTGGGCCAGCACCCAGGGAGCAGTTGGGTTTAAGTGCCTTGTTTGAGGGCACTTCAGTCATGGCCTAGGGCCGGGGAATTGAACCCATGACTCTTCATTCACAAGACTTTACATTTTACATATACTCTATATATTAGTCGACTGAATCAACTATAGATTTAGTTGACTAAAACTAGACTAAAACTTAACAATTCAGATGACTATATTATGGCTAAAACCCAATTACATTTAAGTCAAAAAACTGAGTAAAACTAAAGATTTGCTGTCAAAACTAACACTTGTTCTGACCTAGTCTAGTAAGTGTGTGCATGTCTTCGTAAAGACAAATAAAACATTGCATGTTAACCTGATCTTGCCTTGGCATCCTGCCTCAAACCTCATGTTACAGATCAGCTTACCATCCAGGATGCCCAAAGGAAAACATGGCAGAAAGGGTAAGAGATGCTATCATCCCCCTCCTGCCAGTCCCCATAATACTACTCCAAAATACTGCCAGTCCCCATGAACTACTCCAAAAGTGGTTCGGTTTGGAGTACCTCCACGAAGGACCAGAGGAGGAGCTTGACCACTGCAGGGGAGCTGCAGGTTTCATAGTGGGAGGGGGCAGGATTCCTTCCTGGAATCTGAAAAGGAGGCAAAGCAGCCCTGGTGCCCCTGAGCCCTCCACCAAGGCTTCCTTCTTTCTGGAGGAGGTGAAGTGCTCGAATGAGGGAGGTTTGGAGAGAGGGGAGTCCCCCAGGCCAGTGTCTAGCTCTCGCAAGGCTCCAAAGCCAAGAGACTCTCTGTTAAGGGAGCAAGGAGCCACCTGGTCTGAGGCTAGGTGCAGACCCTTTACGTCCGTGTCTGTGTCAAACAATAAATATTAATTCTCACATCCTAACAGTGCCTCAAGGGCATGTTTTGAAGGGCAGTTTAAGTGCATCCTGGACTAAAAAGGACAATGGCAATTCACTAAATCTACATCCAGGAATCCGGCTCCACAGGAAAGAAGTGTTTGCATACTACGTGAGGAGTGCAGTATGCGTATCCTCTTCAACTCATCCTCCAGTAATAATCACCCCATTAAAATAACCCCTGGCAGGTTCCACTGTTTGTAGTATGTTTCTAGATTCTAGTAATTGTTAAGACGTCATTCATCATGTTGACATCAGTAGGTGCTTGGGCTTTGAGATCACTTCACCAGTTTATCCTAGACTTTCTGAAGACCTGTGGCATTATTGTTTTTTACTGACAAAAGAAAGAAAACAAACAAAAACAGTCCCACTGTTCAGCTAAATCTTTTCTTGAAAAAAAAAATGCTTGTCCACAAAAATTTAAGAGCAAATATCAAGTTATCAGGTTTTTTTTTTTTGCTCCTTACTGAAAAGCAAAATTGATCTGTATAATTTATGTTGTTTCGAGTGTACAAACCTAACAAGATTATACATTATTTCACATACTTTTGGAGTAATATGAGAATCACCATATATCATATATAGGACAGCTGTTTGAAGAAGGGCTTGCCAATCTTTGTGGTGGCAGGATTAAACTAAGAGTAAAACTAAGTTAGTCTTACTATAATTAACGACTTCTACTAATCTGAACAAACCTACTGAAGTGCCATTTACCTCTCCAGCCCACTGGATGACTCTGATTTTAACTCTTTGGTCCTGGTTAACCAGCTCTTTAACTGCTCTTTGCTTTGGAATTACAAATGTGCATCATTATGGCAGCTAATTGCATAGTGAAATGCTTTCTAATGCTAAATGTCCACTCTCACATGTAATGAATGGGAATGGAACCAGATGCGGTTTGAAAGACAGTTGCTTTTAGTGACAGAGGGATGATCCAAGGTCAGAATTGTTAGCCCCGCAGAGAGCAAACCAGAGGTATGTTAGCAAATCAGGTTCACCTTCTCTCCAAACCTGGACAAACTAAGGCCCTATTAGCTCAGGTCATCACCTGGGGGCAGGAGTATATTTAGTGACCTTGAGGCTCTAGGCAAAACACAAGAGTGAGCCCCACCCCAACCCCTTCAAAGTGTTTACTTTGGTTTTCCCTTGAATTCATGGAAAGGTGTCTATTATGCTTTTGTACATTGGGGTGTGTCTGAGTATCAGTAGTACTGTAGAACTACTACTCTTGAGCTGCTTCTTTTAAATGAATGATGGGAACAATGGAGTGAGTTGTTTTTAGAGACAAGTGAAAGTTGTCTTGTAACTCCCTATGTTGAAGAGCCTGAAGTGAAACTTCATATCCATATCTCTCATTTTGTATTAGCTGACCTATAAATTAATTTTGAAAAATTAAATTCACTTCAAATGAAAAACCATTTAAAAGAGCTTACTGTTGCTACTGAGCTGACTCAATAAAGAGTTGGAAAGCCTATCACTAATCTTTACAAGCATTAGCACTGTGGAGCTTGTGTGGCAGCTCTCTATTCAGAATATATAGTGATTTCAGGAGTGCAGTGGCAAATATTCTCATTTCCTCATTTTTGCATTTCTGCCCTATACTCGAGTATCTTTGTTTTTAAGTTGTTCTCTCGCACTCTGAAGCACATCCTGACTACCCTGTATCTATCTGTAGGATGCTTTCTTACACTATTCTGCTTTCACATAGTGACATTATTATATAAAAACATGGAACAGACCATTACAACCATGATCAGAGTTGGTGCTGCAATTGTTAATCGTAATTGCTGTTATTGCAATCAACAAGCAAAGCAATCTGTTCATTTAGAATGAAAATATATTGCTATATGTTTAAGAATATGTATCAAAATACATCTATAGTCTTGTCAGTTTTGATATTAATATGCTTTTAATGAAAGGACTAGACTTTAATAATATAGCTATACAGATGTAATAATAGAATACATAGGATCTAAGCATCCAGGAAAAAAGTCAACTTGGACACTGATAATGGTTGCACAGTAGACAGAATAAATCAGTCCTTATAGTGGCCTTATAGAGGTAACCTCATAGGTGGCTAACTCCAAATCTCATCCACTTGATGCTCCAACTAAGATTACAAACTTCCCATGAAGGATGGAAGATTGTCCCACTGACAATCAGTGCTGGAAAGTCATTCAGTGGTGGATCTGAAGGCAATCATCTGGTATCTATCAATGGAGGATAGTGGCAGTACTTCTATCATGAAGTCAACAAATGGAGACTGCACCTAGCAAAACAGCAAAAAAAGCAGCCGGTATGAATTGGTTTTGAGAAGGCATACAGTTATTTTCACTTCAGAGGAGTTGGTATAAGATTTGCCTCCATATTATATATATATATATATATATATATATATATATATATATATATATATATATATATATATGTATTTGTGAAAAATCTTGACTAACACATTTTGAGACCGTTCATAGATGGGGAGGGGGAGATAGAGAGATGACATTAGGAAGGAGACAAAGAATATCAGGCTGTTCTCTGGTATAAGACTGAGGTTGCACAGCAGTGGTAAACAGAACTTTAGTTACATACGCAGGTATTGGGAAGTTTACATAAACCACACGAGATGTTAAACAAATCCACAAAATCTTCAAATATTTGTTTTTTTTTTTTCAAAATTGTCTCAGACAGTCTAATGAAAATGCCATTCTTACTCCATGCTCCACCCTGAAATGATAATTACTATTTAACATGAGCAATATTTCCTATAAAAACTCCCTTAGAGAAAGAGGTAGGTGAAAGAGGGGAAGCAGCCTCTCACTTACATCCCAGGGCTGGTAACGATGGGAAGGCCAATAATGTCTCGAGTGTGGATGCTGAGATGGGTTACATTACTCATCATACTGCAGTCATCACAACAAACAGGTTGGTTCTTGGTTATAATGTGGATTACACTTGTAAACTGTTAAAGAGATTTAAATTCTGTTTTATTTAGTCTGCATTTATTTTCTGCTCTCTGACAGTTGCCCTCAGATGAAAGTTTATTTAAAACTTTTTAAATTTTAAATTTTAAATTTAAATTTGTTTATTTAGTTAATTCAGTTGTTTATTCAGGCAGCGATAAGCTTGTACTGCAAACATTTTGGGAAGGAAATTGATCAGTGTCAGTGATTCTTTTTTGATCATGAGACAAGCTAATAAGTTTTAGCTTGATGCATGTCACACTAATCATCACCAAAATTCAAATACAGCTTTGAATCTTAAAGACATTAGTGTGACATGTTGAGACAACTTAGTGTTCCAGTGAATAATTCACTTTTGAACTGTTAAAAAATATTATTTTGTTTTATAACTGATCTATGCCTTATATCATCTGCATTTAAGTGTATTTTAGTGTTTCGTGTATTTAGATGTATCCAAAACATTGTGAATTATTATGTGAGATTGTAATGGAATCTGAATGGAAACTCATTTTATCAGCTCATGGTTCTTCTAAAACCCACACAGAGCATTCAATGGGGATGAAAGCAGGAGCAACAGGTATGCCTTTCTAGTTTATTTCACAGTAATTAATGAGTTAATATTCTCAATCCACTGTAGTTTATTGTTTGATATTATTGACACAGACATTTAGAGTAGGTTACAAGATATCAATGAGGCTTTATACAGTATTGATTAAATACTTGATCAATAATCTTAATGGATCCTCTGATTTCATCAGCTCATGATTCTTCTGAATCCCACATGGGACATTCAAAGGAAATGAAACAAGGAGCATCAGGTACACCTTTCCAGTGTATAGCCTAGTTATTAACTCTATTAATATACCCAGGCTACTATTGTTTATTACTTGATAATATTGACATAGCCATTTAGTACGTAAAAATGTTCCAGATAATTGCTATCATTGAGGCTTCATAATCTTAATGGATGCTCTCATTTCATCAGCTCATGGGTCTTCTGCAACTCACACAAATCATTTATTGGGTATCACACCAGGAGCAAAAGGTAAACCTTCCTACTCTATATAACAGTAATTAAGTGCATTAATTTATTTAGGATGTTACAGTGCTTATAATAACATTGATATGGCCATTTTAGGATAGTATACAATATTCTGGAGAATTGCATTTAATGAGCTATTAAAAGTATTAAATAAATATTTTATTCATAACCTGATTGGATGCTCTCATCAGCTCATGGTTCTTCTGAAACACACACAGAGCATTCAATGGGGATGAAACCAGGAGTACGAGGTAAGACTTTCTAGTTTATTTCACAGTATTAATTTTCCAAGCTAGTAGCTGCTATAGTTTATTATTTGATAATATTGACACAGACATTTATAGTAGGTTACAATGTTCCTGAGAATTGCTATCAAGTATTAATTAAATATTTGATCCATAACCTGATAGGATGCTCTCATTTCATACAAGTATGCTGTTCTAGTTTATTGTATTTATATTGTATATCCCAGTAATTATGTGTATTAATATACCCAGGGTTCTCCAGTTTATTACTTGATAATAATGACCATTGTAGTCTAGCTTAAAACGTTCTAGACAATTGCTATTAATGAGCCAATATAAAGTGAAGAATTTGGTCGTTAATCTAAAAGGGATACCCTCATTCGATCAGATCAAGATTCTTTTGAAACCCACATGGAACATTCAATAGAGGTCTTGCCAGTGGCATCAATTTTCCCAGTAACTAACTATATTAACAGGCTACTGCATTTTATTGCTTGGTAATAATATGGCTAATGAGGTAGCCATTTTAGAGTTACATTGTTCTGGTGAATTAGTGTTAATGAGCTTTTATAAAGTATTTAATCAATAACCTGAGTGGACGCTCTCATTTGATTAGTTCATGATTCTTCTGAATCTCACATGGAGCATTCAAATAAGATGAAATCAGGAGCATCAGGTATTCCTTTCTATCACATCCCCAATCTACTGCAGTTTATTACTTTATTTATTACATACTTATGATGGATTACACTGTTGATAATGCTGACATGGCAATTTTAAGGTAGGTTACAATGTGTAGGAGAATTGCTATTAATACATATTGGAGAAATACATATAATACACATTTATCAATTTGAATGGATGCTCTCATTTGACCAGATCATGATTCTTTTGAAACCCACATGGAGATGATACCCATGGCACCAGGTATGTCTTTTTATATTCAAATAATTAAACGCATTAATGTACCCATTCATTTTATTGTTCTGGACAACTGCTATTAATTATATATAATAAAGTATTAGTGACATATTTGGTGAATGATCTGAATGGTCTCTCTGTTTGCCTTCCACATTAAGTATCTATGCTGCCAGCAACAAAGATGATCATTGATACAGGTAAAATATATTATAGCAATATTATTTTCCAAACTTTGCTACTCTGCAATACAGCTCAAGAAATGCTGCATTCGGTCTTAAGAAAACATGTTAATGTTTTACCCAGGAGTGAATGTGGGTCACAACGGGCAGATTTGCAGCACCTGGGGAAACTTCCACTTCAATACATTTGATGGAGAATTCTTTCAGCTCCCCTATACATGTAACTATGTACTGGCCACCCTGTGTGATACCACCAAGATGGACTTTAATATCCAGATGAGGAGAAAACAGGTCAACAACATTCGCACCATCAGTTCTTTTACCTTAAAGCTGGAGGGAACTGTCATCATGCTTCTCAATGGCACTATTACCGTGGATGACAATGAGTAAGTGTTTTTGGGGGGGATTAAAAACAAATCAATGTCCTTTTATTAATGTTAACATGATTGGCTTATGCAAATTCCTCTGTATTGAGTAGGATTTAAAAATACTACAATGGCTAACCAGCTAAAGTAAATACATATAAATAATAACCTTAGCTTGAATAAGCTGCGTTGTTGAATTTTTCAAAACACTGGGCTTGTGGTCATTTGATTATATGATGTGTCTAATATTTTCTTAATACTGTTGTACAGAGTGACTTTCCCCAGCTATCAGCATGGAGTGCGTATTGAGAAAACAACGAGTTTCATTAAGATAAGTTCCAAGTTGGGACTGACAGTCTTTTGGGATGAAGTCAACTCACTCTCGGTACAGTTATTGTTTTCAACTGTTGTTACGATTGTTTTCATTGCCATATATATATATATATATATATATATATATATATATATATATATATATATATATATATATAGCCATGAAAAGAGCATTTTCTTTGTAAGTGTACCTGATATACTGAAGGCAGAAGGTGAACATCCACTGTAAAGCTTAGTTGTCTGATCACTGTTAGTGCTGGAACTCCAACACCATGTGACATAGAGCCTTGCCAAGATTACGAAACAGAATGCAATCAGCACTTTTCACATTGTGAGGACAAGTCAAACATGACCAAATGTGTGATCACCCTAACACATAGGGAAACTTTCCATAGGAAAAAGAATAAGAATAGAAGAAAAAAAAAGTTTAAAAAAATCTGTACTCATATATTTCTGATATAATTCTTTTGACAATTTCTCCAAGAACTGGCATATTATGAAAACTTTATCCCTGTCAGGGTGGGCAGTTCAAAAGCTGGCAAAGAACTATGATAGAATGGTTCTACCTGATATGCAAAGGTTCTCTAAATGATATTTAAAAATATTATTTCTATATATATTAAAATAATTAAAAATAACATATGTAACCTTTGTCAATATAAAGGCAATTTAAAGAACTTTGGGGTCCAGGTATTTGCATTTATTGGCAAATCTATAACTCTTCCTTGACTGTCATCATTTTAGCTGCCTAAAAAACTATATTTTATTTTTTAAAAAAGATACTGGTAATTTTTACAGCTATACAAAATATAGTTATCTTGCAGTTATCCTTAAATAAAAGAAAATTGTGATATTTAATGTTTTGATGCCACTGGATTAAAATATAACATGATCCATTTTATAATAATACACAATAATTTTATAATTCAGAAGATATATCTTAGTATCATAAACACTTTTTGTGTGTCAACTCTTTGTACACATTTTATTGGTTTGTTTAGTTTATTTCGTTGTGAGTGAAATGGATGAGATACCAAGGTGGAATGCGAATCATATTGATTAGCTATGTATAAAAAAAACTCATCCAGCTATACAGAAACATCTTTATATTCACAATCTGTATGGAAGCTGTGAAATAGGCAACACAGAGGAAGTAAGAGTTTGATAAATGGTTTTATACTTCATGATCAGACTCGAGTCTTCAGACTTATTCAGAAATAAAGAGGGTGCGAGGCAGCAGGTCTAACTCATAATGCTGGCTAGCAGTGATATCACAGTCGCTATAAGAACAACTCGGATGGCTGAGACAGCTTGGCATGAACAAGGCTGGAGCAGCTCAGGTACGGGCCTCTCTGCTCAGGACATTAAGGAACGCGCAGCACAGAAGGCCTGTGAACTTAAATACTGGTGAAAAAAAGGAGAGAAAATGAGGCACAGGTGAGAGGAATGAGCTAATGAAGAGGAAGATTTAAAGAGGACCAGGGTGTGTGTGTGTGTTTGTGTGTTTGTGTGTGTGTGTGATAGAGAGAGAGAGAGAGAGAGAGAGAGAGAGAGAGAGAGAGAGAGAGAGAGAGCTGAAGCCTGGGGCTGAATCCTGATGTAAGTGTTATGAGTGACCTGTATTTTGTCCTACTCATCAGGTTGAGATATCCACAAAGTACAGGAATCAGACCTGTGGGCTCTGTGGGGACTTCAATGGTATTACATATGATGAGTTCATAGAAAATGGTGAGACATTTATTTTGGTTACAAATAGTTCTACAGCACAACTACTGTATTAGATTTAGTTGCACACTGTGTTTTGTTTAGAATTTTTAATTATTTTTTAATAATTTTTTTTATACAGTATGTTTGTAGAATGCAGTAAGTTATTTAATACAGTATGTATGTGACCTCCATGAGGAATGGAAAATTTAGCTTCACCTGTTTGGCATACCACATTGGTACTGATAATAATAATCTTCAAAATGTTATATTCTTTTTGATGGTGGTAGTTAAATGTACATGTCATACTAGTCATACAGAATGAAGGTCAAGTTGTTCAGTTTTCGAGTTTATAATGGCTGGCAATTTAGTTTTGTTGGCCATTTTGCAAAAAAAAACACAAGTAATGTTTTTATGGTTAGACATGAACATGAAAAAGTCCCGGTTTTGAATGAACGTCGTGGTGATAGTTCTGCTGTCAGTTTGTTGTTATCTTTAAAACCTGGGACAGATATAAATAAAAAAACCAAGACTCCAGGTTACAGATTGACACATGGAATGGTTACCCTACATAACATTAGACAAAAATGTATTTTGTGGGAATTTAAAATTCTGACTGTTGAGGACTCCTTCATATACATCTTACAGTAGATTTTTGAACCTACTGAATATTTGCTATTAGCTGAATATTTATGACCATTACAACAGTCATAAAGGTACTGTTATTAGAGTCATTATTTTGCATGTTACAATGGAATTATGCTTACCCTTTACAGGATATGTCTGGAATAATTTGAAGATTTTAAATGATTTTTCTCTTAAGGTCTAAAGAAAAGATGTTTGTGCTTACTCACAATATTGTCACATTCACAAGCCTATTAAACGACTGCTCTGTTGTTCATTTGCTGGCTGGGTTCTGCACTTGGTACTGCAGTGTAGTTCTGATATCAGCTTCCTTCACAAAAAGAGAACTTGGAGCAGATCATGTTACAGCATAGAAAATAAACTAGATCCTTATTTACAAAATTACTTTTGACCTTTTAAATCTGTGGAGGGCATATATTGACATATATGGTGGTATTCTTTTTAATGTGATGTGTTTTTAATGTGTCTTCTTGTAATAGTTGGGCACTAGTTGATTCTGTTGGAAAAGACAATGAGTTTGATGAATGTACATCAAAAGCAGATATATCATTAGGCCACTGTTTCTGAAATGGGAACAATGTTAATATTTAAATGTTTCTTTCAGCTCTTCACATCTTTCTCTTACATTATAATGCATTTGCAAAACTGTTGTAGTCCAGAGATTGCTGCTTAGAATATATAATGTAACTTCATTAATGTTTTTCATATTAATATTACAGGGGTACAACTAAGTGCAGATGATTATGGCCATAAGTGGAAGATTGATGCACCAACTGAGACGTGTGAGGAGGTGAATGAGCAGGAGAATCATGAGGAATGCAGTAACATGGTATGAACTGGACAGACCACAATCCATCACTGGGCATGCAGCGTGTCATTCACACACACTCATACCGAATTAGACCAGTTTGACTATAATAATAATAATAACAATGAGGCAATTATAAGGAAGCATAATCTCATTTTTATACATTTTCATTCTTCACAGACATCTACATGTCAACAGCTGCTTTCCAGTCCAGCATTCAGTAGCTGCCAGGACCTACTATCCATTCAAGGCTTTATGGATGCGTGTGTTAGAGATGTGTGTCACTGTAACAGCAGTAAGACCCCATGTTTGTGTGACACAATATCTGAGTTCTCACGACAGTGTGCCCATGCAGGGGGCAGGCCGCAAAACTGGAGGACCAACACACTCTGTGGTATGTACCTGTAGAACTTACAGTAATGGTGAAGTCATCTGCAAAGCAGTTATGGGGACCTTTGGAAAAAATCTGTTTCTTCCAAAAGTTGCTGTCACAGTCAGTGAGGTGTATGGAAACAATGATTGTTTCATCCATCCATCCATTATCTGAACCGCTTATTCCCGCTAGTCGGGGTCACGGGGGGGCTGGAGCCAATCCCAGCATCTCCGTGCGAAGGCAGGGTACACCATGGGCAGGTCGCCAGTCCACCGCATCGCCAACACACGCACGCACTCACACCTACGGGCAATTTAGAGTGATCAATCAACCTAACACGCATGTCTTTGGACTGTGGGAGGAAACCGGAGTACCCGGAGGAAACCCACGCAGGCACAGGGAGAACATGCAAACTTCACACAGAGTAGCCCAGACCGAGAATCGAACACAGACCGCCTTGCTGTGAGGCGACAGTGCTAACCACCACACCACCATGCCGCCCCATGATTGTTTCATTGAAACAAAAATAAGGAATAATGACAAATAAACACACAAGGAAGTAATTTTCTATAACTTGCACACAGCGGCTGGATAACGGACTGACTCTTATTGTTCATGAGATATTTACACTCGAGTGCCCGTCTCTGGTTACAGGTTTACCAGGGGTAATGGAAGGGGTCTCCAGTGCTAAGAACACCTTGAAGATTTGTGTTTTCTAAAATAGTGGCATTGTTAAGAGATTTAGGATGAAAACCAACTATGAGCCTTCTTTTAAAAACATTAGGGTGGCTGTATTTGAAAGAGTTCCCCTGACCATGCTGCAAAGCTAATGATTTAGTACCCCTAGATACACGAATGATACTATGATTTACGAAATCTTTTTTGTACCATGTATAATTTGCTAAATATTAAAAGTTTTAACAAAAGGCCAAATATATATATATTTACCTTTGATGTTGTTAACTTTTTGAGTGCTGATATTATCTATGTGATTTGATCTATGCAGGAAAAGAGTGTCCATTGAACATGGTACACAGTGAGTGTGGGAGCCCCTGCACAGACACCTGTTCTAACCAAGAAGGGAGCCAGCTCTGTGCAGACCACTGTGTTGATGGCTGCTTCTGCCCACCTGGTAACCCACCACTTATGAAACACACACACACTGTAATACAGTAGACACTGACACAGAGGTGGGATCCATAAGTAGGATAACTTTAATGAAACAAGATGAAGAGGACCTGAAGCAGTATGCAGAAACCAAGGCAGGCAAGGGTGATAACCTGAAACACAATATGAGGCTACACCAAAGGGCAAAACAAATAGCCAACAAACATAAGCAGGCGGAGACTTATACACAAAGAGAGCTAGATAAACCAACAGCTTAGTATGCAGACCAGAGGTAGACTGGCAATACTTCCACATATGTAGTGGGGAGTATGATTAGGAACCACATGGACCTTCAGAACTCAGGAGACAAGGACCTCTGGTGGTCAGTGGCAGGAATTACTGTTTCATCTCTGACATACATTGAATTGCATTATATACAGCACATTGTATATTGTTTTGACATTAATGTTGATGTACCTGTTCAGTTATCCAATACAATAATTTAATAAAATAGAAAGAAAAAAAAACATAAATTAACATTACATTTTTTTATTAAACAAAATATTATTGTTCAGGTTTACACTCTTCTCAGCCAAATTTCCAGGTTATTTTTTCCAGAAATATAAAATGAATGTGCATGGATTTGTAAATAGTTCCAGGATACTATATGAAAAAATATTAAAATTAAAAAGTAATGTAAAAAAATGTAATCAGATTTTCACCAAGCATATACGATGTGCTATTTTTTTTTTTCTTGTTTGAGTAACGTGGTGTGAGGCTATTTTTGTATACAGTACTGAACAATATGCTAATTGGTCTTTTATTTATTAAAGCTGTTTAATTTGTACAGGGTTCCACTGAAAACTTTTGATAGTGGAAGTTTTTCTTTAGACTGCTGGTCCTGTGGTAGTATAAGACTGCTCCCTTATATCTCAGTGTCACCCACAGCATATTTAGATAAATGACTGGGTTCCTTACCATACATCTCCAAAACACTACAGTGAATTATACATGTATAATTATCTCTTTATACAGGCACTGTGCTTGATGACATTGGAAAAACTGGCTGCATCCCTGTTGATAAATGTCCTTGCAGCCATAATGGAAAAAACTATAAATCTGGAGAATCATACAAAAGGACTTGTCAAAAATGGTAAGTAACACACACTCACACACAACCCACAAACACATTATAAACAAAGTGTACTTTAACTATCTTCCCTCTCTGTGTATATCAGTGAGTGTTCTAGTGGGCGGTGGAATTGTGAGGTTCTCGACTGTCCTGGTAGATGCATGGTGACGGGGTCTCATGTCACTACATATGATGGCACTGCTTACACCTTCCATGGAAACTGCTACTACGTCCTTACCAAGGTCATTGCTGTTAAACTCACTTAAAAACCACAGAGACATTAGTTGTTTATTCAAGCCAGTGACTGATAAGTCCAGATGGTTTCTGTATTGTTGAAGTTAGTGACAGGTGTAATATCAGACACTCTGTAATGTCACTAATCCAATCTAGTCCAAACAAAACCTTAAGGAACAGTACAGACAAATTGCAATAAAAATAATAGTTGTAACACAAAGTATTGTAATTGAAATAAATATACATTCATTTTCTTCAGGACAAAGATTTGACTATACTGGGGAGTCTGATGCAGTGCGGTCAGAAAGATATGCAAACATGTCTGACAGCTGTGAAGCTGATCATCTCTACAACCACCGTAAGCATTCTAAACTGATTAAAATTATTTTGATTAAACCAATCAAAACCAATTACATTTTTATGTCCTAACAGGTTACTTTCTTACCCACTGGCATTGTACAAGTTAATGACTTCACTACCAAGCTTCCAATTTATACTGGTGAATTTTCCAACCGGACTTCTTTTACCTAATAATTTACTTACTAAATTATGGATATCTACCTATACCTATACCTATTGCTTGATTTAAAAGCCAGTGTAATAATGACATGGTGCTCTCTTATTATCAGATCAAGTGACAATCTTCAAGCCTTCAACTTTCTTTATCGTTGCCCACACACCAAATCTTCGACTGGAGATCCAACTAGTTCCTGTCATGCGAGTGTACATTGTAGCCAGTTCTGCAAAGAAGACACAATTAAGTGGTCTGTTTCCATCAATTTTTGTAGGCCAGTGAGCATCTATAATCATTCTTATATATTGAAATGTTCCATTTCGTGACCAATACATTTCCTTCCCATAGGTCTGTGCGGGAACTTTAACGATATTCAGTCAGACGACTTTATCACAGAATCAGGACTTAAAGAGGGCACAGCAGTAAATTTTGCTAACACATGGAAAGTTGGGTTGAATTGTCCTGATGTCAGCAACAACCATCAAGACCCCTGCAGTATGAGTGTTGAAAAAGGTAGAGTCCTTATCATTTATGTAAATTCAGCCCAGTTCTTTTAAACAATCATTTCTCACATGATATGTGTAATTCTTTAATATTTTTTGTAATTTATGTTCTTTTAGAGAAATATGCCAAGGAATGGTGTGTCCTGCTTACTGACCCAGCAGGAGTGTTTGCCCAATGTCATGTTGAAGTCAACCCAAAAGATTATAGAGATGTAAGTTTTGGTTCCCAAACTAGAGTTGTTTTTAAACAATGTTTTTCAAACTAGACCTAAGAAACCCCTGTGCTCAGTCTTAGCTCTCAGAACTTTATTACAAGTAAAGGTTTCTGTAACGACAGTGTTTACATCTACTTGCTTCTGCAAGTTGGGACAGAAAAACTTATGGACAGTTTTGTTGCTCCTAAGGTCTGGGTTGGAAAACATCATATACTCACATGCCATTTCAGTAATTGTTTTAAATTAATTGTGTTGCTTAATTTTCTGCAGAGGTGTGTGTATGATTCGTGCAACTGCGCCAATAGTGAGGACTGCATGTGTGCAGCTGTTTCATCATATGTCCATGCATGTGCTGCTAAGGGTGTACTGATCTATGGCTGGAGAAACACCACCTGTGGTGAGGTGCTAATTTGAGTATTTGGTGAATATCTTTAATCCGAGAATGAGGGCCCTAATAGTTTAGTTGGAGTATCATGGTTTGATCCAAAGAAGAATTATTTTAACAGATGTGTATGACAGTGAAAACTAGCACCTAAATTATAAGGTCTGTTTCAAATGAAGGTGGAAAATAACACATTTCAGTACTTTCTTTAATTACATAATTTTTCTGACATTTTTTACGTTTAAGTAAGTACAGAGCAGTTTACATTAATTCATTTAGGGTATCTTAAAATTGTGTTCATAAAGGTTTAAGTTGGTAACTCATCCCCCCCGAGAGTCAAAAACAAGTGAGTTTTGTAGCTTTGTGGCTTATAGCGGTTAGACTCTAGAACAGAGTAGTGCTAGCAGTAAGTAACTTTTTTAATTTACTAAAAATAAAAAAACACTTAAGTCCCAATTTTATTTACACTCCCAAAATCCTGGAATTCTCACATTTGTGTCATATTGTGAAGGTTCATTCTCCAAGGATTGTCCAAGCAGTATGGAGTACTCCTACAGACTGAGCAGTTGCAGAACCTGCCGCTCTCTCAGTGGCCATGACCGTAGCTGTCAGGTGACTTACACACCACTGGATGGTTGCGTCTGTGCTGATGGCACGTACCTCACGGATGATGGCGAGTGTGTTGACTCCTCCAGCTGTTCCTGTTACTTCAACGATGAGGTTGTGGCTCCCATGAATGTCATCGTCAAGGACGGGGCTACATGGTATAAATATGAATTTAACCTATGGCTCTTCATTCCTGATTGGGTTTACTGTACTCATCACTTTATCTTGTTCTAAAATCTACTCATAAAATAATATAATTCGTGTAAACAAACATTCATTCAAATAAGATGTTTCAACTTTGTTAGAATATATGACATTTTGTCAAATGTTATTTTAATTTGTCACAGCACTTGCAATCATGGCAAGCTCCACTGCATTGGACAGCAGCAAGTTCCTAGTAAGCATAAGTCCCTATTTTCTTATGTAGATTTATATGAATGGATTTTGTCTTTAATGTATTAGTGGATTTCATTCAAACACTAAATACATTGTGTATGTTTTTCCTGTTAGCTTGCACAGATCCTATGTTCTACTTCAACTGCTCAAATGCTGAACCTGGAGAGAGTGGGGCAGAGTGCCAGAGAAGCTGCAAAACACAGGGCCCTGACCAATGTGTAAGTCACCAGATAAAGGTGGAGGAATGGATGTGGAGAATAGGCAGAGGTGTGGATGGAGCGATAGGTCAACTTATCAATAGATGTATCATAGCTGATTGTGATATGACACACTCATGCCAGAAAGAACTAAACATTAACGCCTTTGAAGGTATGCGTTTCCATTCATTGTGAGACAAAACTGAACTGGTGCTTCAAACATCTGTTCAGCGTTTTCTTTAAATCATATTTTTGAAAACTGTTTCTTAAATAGTTTTACATCTCCTATCTTGTTATGTTTTTGTATACATAGTTTACTTATTAATTTCATGTCATAAAATGTGAGGTACATTTAAAGAAAATGTAAAACTATAATTCTACATTAATTGCTATAACTAGTTAACTGTTAACTGTAGTGTTAACTGATGTAAATAAAGAAACATCCAGATTATGTGAATTAATTGCTATATATGTGTTATAAGAGTCACATGTTGAGCCACGAATATCATATTAGGGATAATTGTCAATTCGTGTACATGACTGTAAGATCTTCTAAAGTTTTCCCTCTATGGTATGGGCCACAGGTGAGCTCACACTGTATATCAGGGTGTGTGTGTCCAAATGGTCTGCTGGCTGACGGACAAGGAGGGTGTGTGAAAGAAGAGGACTGTCCATGTGTTTATAATGGAGACTTCTACCAACCAAAAGAAACTGTTAAATCTGACTGCAACACATGGTGAGCAAGTTAATTTAGTGTCACAAACCGGATGCTGTTGATGTTCTTTTGTATATAAATGGTCATTATATTGAATGATATGTTAAACCTACATTACCTGCTAATGCATTTGCTGAATATGAACTCAACATCATTTGTTTCTATTATGACATTTGACATAAGCTTAACTATAAATTATGGTATGAACTTTCCAGCACTTGCAAAAACCGGAAGTGGGACTGCACAGATAAAGAGTGTTCTGGCACTTGCTCTATATATGGTGATGGCCACATTACGAGTTTCGATGGTAGGAGATACACTTTCAATGGAGACTGTGAATACATATTGGTCCAGGTACATTTTTTGCTCATTATTTTTTTATTTTATTTTATTTTTTTTATTATTAATTTTTCCTCAACAATCTAGACAGTCATAAAAAATATTATACTTCATAGCATATTTCTCTTACTCAATCAAATACCTTCAGTTTAAATGGCGTGCCACAAAGCAGCTTAACATTACAGGGCTTCTCTGGAAACCATATCAACTCAGGCTTTCCTGTTCTGGTCCAGTAAATACTACAGGAGTTAATGACATTTAATTATTTGTTGTTTATGGGCTGAAATGGCAGCGTTTACTGACTAAAGCTCTCACTGTAATGAAACTAAAGACATCAGTGAAAAAAGCCTTTATTTATTTACAAATGTTTTTTATTAATTTGTATTTGTGAGATTTCAGTGACCAGTTTATCTAGTGAGTGTTCAACATAAATTCAATTTTGCGTCAGTATTCGACCATAATTTATTGGTATAAATCCGTACATTGTTGGTGTAAGATACAGAAACTGTTGCTGATCATGAGTGAAAATCTCATATGTCTTACATGTTCACCAGTAAGAATGCAGCTTAGAATTACTGCTAGATGAATACTAAGTCACATGATAATCACTGAATTAAACTGAACACAATTTAATATTGTTCAAGTAAATTTAAGTTTTTAAGTATGATCCTATACACATTGAGTTTTTTGAATTTGCTAAGGATATTATTATTACACAGTTCTGATTCGATTCTACAGTTCTCAATTTTATAACCTGATATACAAAGCTATCACTGTCATAGTAAGCTATCACTGTGACATTCACATACCTGAGTGAAACTGAACGTTTGCTTGATAAGGTGTAAAATGGATGTAATCTGCTTCAACTGATTCATTTTGCCATATCAAAACTATCCCGTGTGACTGTGTTTTATCTTGGCAGGACTACTGTGGCAGCAGCCTTAAGGGTTCATTCCGCATCATCACAGAGAACGTCCCCTGTGGCACCACTGGGACCACCTGTTCCAAATCTATTAAACTCTATCTAGGGGTAAGGACCTCATACAATGGCCTTCTTGATTATTAGTGTAGTTAATATTAATTAATTATGAATTATGAAACAGGGCACCATCCTGATCGTTCAGGAACCAATGTCTTGATAACAGGAACAGGTGGATTATTGTTGTATCAGTCTTATTACCGAAGGGTGAACACTGAATAAGTCCAGTGAAATAATACCTCAGATCAAAATATGTATTTACTACCACGACCAAATTAATGAATAAATGTTTACATTTATTGAATGGTTAATATTGCAATTATAAGCATTACATGTGGGATGATTTGGCTCAGAAGAGGAGCTAATTCTACTAAGTAAGTTTGCTAGTATAAATCAAAAGGAAAACCATAAAACAATTGATTATTATATAACTATGAATGGACTATGTAGACAAAAGAAAACAAAGTAGGAGCACTACATTAGAAAGCAGTTCTCCAGTATTAACAAGTGCACTAAAGGTGGAGTGTGAGTTCTTCCAAAATTGAAAAATAAACTAATTGCTGAAAACCTGCAGAATCATTGTCTACTAACCTGTCAAATGTTTAGATTTTGTCATTCTCTTGTATTCTTCCTCCGATTTATAGAGCCAAGAGTTGCATTTGTCAGAGGAGGATGTTAAAGTTATCAATTATCAAAATGCTTCAGAAATCCCTTATCATATTCACTATGTGGGGATATATTTGGTCATTGAGGCAAAAAATGGCCTGGTTCTTTTCTGGGATAAGAAGACGAGTGTAATGATCAAACTAAATCCCTCCTTTAAGGTAAGCAGACAAATTCATACATATTCTCATACTGTCACCCCCCCATCACTGACAAAGAAAACAAAAGTTCTCTTTGTCAGCATGTGCTTTCAATTTATGTTCATCTGGCCATATTGCCATGCCCTCCCTTGTTGGAAGTGTTTCCCTCTTCACCTGTTGCCTGTTCCCTGCCTCAGTAATTCATAATCTTCTTCTGTTATTATTTGTGAATGCTATTTCATACGATATCTCATGTCTGTTCAATTTGTTTGTTAATTCCTTTGTAAATGGATTAATTTAGCTATACTTAAAGTTACTTGCTCATTATGTGAATCAGACAATAATTATTCAATCATTAATTCAGTCACATTTACTCACTCTCTATATACCATTTTTTCCCAATGACAGGGCAATGTGTGTGGTCTGTGTGGAAACTATGATGGGAACGGAAAAAATGACTTTCTGACACGCTGTGGTGAGGAGGTGGTAGGACAGCTTGTATTTGGGAACAGCTGGAGAGTTTTTCCAACATGCCCCAAAGCCAACAGTGTCAGCAGCTCCTGTGATTTGAGACCACACCGTCAGGCCTGGGCCATCAAACAGTGCAGCATTATCAAGAGTGATGTTTTTAAGGACTGTCACTCCTTAGTGAGTAACCAATAATATTTTGCATTTTGTATTTTCCCTGTTCTATCAAGCCAACCTTATTAGTAAAAAGTTAAATTAAGTACATTAGATATATTAAATCAGTACGCAGTGTAATGTTCCTTGGTCTATAACTGTTTAGTACAGTTGAGAAGATTATAGAAAAGGTGCCACATATTCTGCAAAATATGCCAGAATATTAGCATTATTTCAGTGCCATATTACAGCGATCACAGTGCCTAGCTCTCTGTCTTCCATGGTTAATGCTTCTTTTGCTTTTTACTCTTTTATTGTGCAGGGGTGGGTTTCCCGATAACGAACGATCTTAGAAAGTTACGAACAACTTTAAGAACGACGTAACTTTAAGAACGCCAAATTTACGAGTGTTTCCCAAAAGCCTTCGTAGTCTCCAAATTTACGAATGAGTTCTAAGTAGTTCTTAGTTGACTCCGCCTCTGCAGCTGCACTGGAAAATCTCCGCTAGTCGAAAACCGAACCACCGATTTACATACATTTTTTCATAATTACGCCGCAAAAGCATCACTGGCAAAATGACAATCATAAAAACTAACAACTAATAAGTGTTGACATTTCAAGTATAAGGAAAAAATGAGTAGAACATATTATTACCTTTGCAATTCTGACCGATCGCAGGCTTTTATCAAGGCTATAAATAGGGCACACAATTAACCTTTCACACGTTATTCAAAACCATGGCAAACAAGCAGAGAAAATGAAACTTTCTGTCGAGTGAACTGAGCCAAAAACAAAAGTATAGCCTACTGTTTTCAATAGCTCGAGGAAGTTCATCAAATTCAGAAAAAAACAAAAAAAACTGTAGTCAAGTCAAAAATAAGGGGGCAGGACTCAGAAAGGAGAGGGCTAAGACTGGTGGAGGTCAAATGTCCACAAGTGCCTTCACTGTTGAGGAGGAGAAGGCACTGGGGATACTGGGCCCCACAGCTACTGAAGGGACACCAGGGGATTTGATACAAGCTTCAGAGTGGATACCCACTGTCAGCTAGTATATATATATATGTGTATATATATATATATATATATATATATATATATATATATTATATATATATATATATATATGTGTGTGGTATATATATATATATACCACACACATATATATATATATATATATATATATATATATATATATAGTGGCGGACTTAGCAATTTGGGGGCTCAAGGCGAATTTAGCTAGGGGGCCCATCAACATTAATATGCGAGAAATAAGTTCAGGTTCACACTACACGATTTTAGGCTGGTTTTTCGGTTGCCGACTGTTTTTGTAGATCGCCAACAGAAACTGTGGTCGGAGGCAAATCGGGGATCACGAGTGGTCGCCAACTCATCGCAGACGACCGGCAGATATCTAGCATGTTTAATATCTAGCTCAGTCGGTGACTGTGAGTCAACAGCAGCGTCTAGCTTCATACAACTTTACTACAACACTGTGTTTAAGTTATTGTGACAGCACTGGAAAAATAGTGCGATTGACTATATCTATGTTCACTGCAACGGAGAGATGAAATAATTCTGGCAATTTGGGACTATGGAGTGGTTAAACGGTAAAAAATAATAATAATAACGAAAATGTGGAGTACATGTACATTGTTTTTTTTTTCTTCTACGTGGTGTTGCTGGTTCTCGCGAGTGTTTCGTTTTCGTGTTCTCGTGTTTTTGGACGGCAGCCAGATGAGTCGGCAATTCCCCAGTCGTTTAATTCGTGAGCCCGCGTTGCCGATCAGTCATGTAGTGTGAAAGCCACAACAACTGAAAGACTCGCGATTACAGCACAACCAGTCATGTAGTGCGATCGGCACAAAAACCTGACGACTGAAAAGTCGTGTAGTGTGAACCTGGCTTTAGCTAGACAAGGGGGCCCTACAGTGGGAGGGGCCCAAGGCAATTGCCTAGCAACGCCTCTATGCAAAGACCGCCTCTGTATATATATATATCTCTTTTTGCTGCATGGCGAAGCAATGCTTTAGTAGCATGCACACATTTATGTCAGTTTTGCTTAGTCCGTGGGCATCACCAACAGTCTGCAGAACAGTCTGTGGCATAAAATCGGAGGGCGGTCAGTAACTGCGTCGTGGAGCTAAGGGCAAAATTCTGTATTCAGGCGAACTACATGGCTTCGTGGATTACGTCGTCTTCTTAAATTATGTCTTCTATTCAAAGCCAGTACTCTGAAGAGCTGCCATGTTCATCACACAAGCACAATTGCTAGCCTTAATCCATATGTGCTGCCGATTAATCAATCCATTTTATTGGTTAAGTTAAAACAAGCTTAATAGGCCAACTTGTATCCATTTCTTTGCAAAGAATACATTAATTTTGAGTCTGCAACGCTGTTGACTGCACGATGACGAACAGAGAGATTTAATTAAATATTGGGAAGATATAAACTAATGCTAAATAATTCAAAGTAGTACATTTACATTTACATTTACATTTATGGCATGTGGTATATGCGATATAAATACTTCAAAAGAAAATAGGCTACTAGGCTAATTATACACATAAACGCAAATGTAGTAATGCCGTGATTAAAACCCACGCGAGTGAAATTAGCGCCTCTATCATTTTTGAAGTAGAACTGCACGAGAGCTTCGAGTTAAGAAGTACTTAGTGAGTTACGAATGGGTCCGGAGATTCTTAACTTACGAACGACTATAAGAACGACGTAAGTTACGAAGAGTTTCGGGAAACACTCGTAAATTTAAGAATATTCGTAAGTACGAGGTTACGAAGTACTTAGAGTTACGAACGTTTCGGGAAACCCACCCCAGATCAAGCATTAAATAGACATATATAAAAATAACCTATTCCCAGTTTTAGAAAATCTAAGTATTCTGAGAGACTTTCTCAATTGTTTAGCTTTTTACTATAAAAATCATACACCGTGTAGACCATAAACTCAAGCATAGACCACGGACTGTACTGAGTTGTTCTGCTTTCAATTTCTGCCTACAGGTGGATCATACTCAATATTATGATGCGTGTGTGAAAGACACGTGTGCGTGTGACACTGGTGGAGACTGTGAGTGCTTCTGCACAGCTGTGGCAGCCTATGCAGCCGCATGCAGTCAACAAGGAGCCTGTATAATGTGGAGGAGCCCAACTATTTGCCGTGAGTTGAAATACAGAAACCAATAGCTTAATCAACCCACATATTCACACATTATTTTGCACTAAATGCAAGTACACGGTTTTTCAACACATTTATTGTGTTTATTTTAACCATCTTAACCATATTTAAGAAATGTACAAGTACAAATTGACATGACTGACACTGAAAGAAGATGGAATAAGTGTAACAAGATGCTAACAGCAATATAACTTCATGTGAGGCTAAAGTTTTGCTAATGCAGTCATTCAACTTGACAAGTCAAAGACTGACTTGGACTCTTCCTACAGCTTTGTTTTGTGACTACTACAATTCACCTGAAGGCTGTGAGTGGCACTATAAACCTTGTGGACAATCCTGCATGAAGACTTGTGAGAACCCCTCAGGAGTCTGCTTCAATAACATTCCTCCTTTAGAGGGTAATAGGTCTTGGCTAAACTTTCAGTGCATTACAACTTTTTCCTCTGTAAAATTAATTTCAAAGGAATCAGACATAAAATTTTATGTACTGAAAATAACAGCACTAATACTGTATTCATTAGACTGCTAATAGCTTAGCGTGGTACTTTAAAAATAAATTCCTGAAAATGTGCAACAAACATTTCAAGTATGCAACAGCCTTTCTCTTTTTCATTGTTATCCCAGCCTTACTCACTTTCCCAGAAGTTTTTAGTGTTGATGTGTAATTTAGCTAAAGACTGGGCTAGTAATTTCATTCTTTGTTAACACTTTATTTTGGTAGGATGTTTTCCCCAGTGCCCGTCAGACAGGCCATTCCTGGAGGAGAAAACAATGAAGTGTGTTCAAAGAGATCAGTGTGGCTGCTATGTAGAAAAAAATCATTACAACATGGGAGATACTATTCCTTCAAAAGAAAACTGCCAATCATGGTATGTTACAGAATCAAATTTCTGCTACAGATTTCTGATATAAAGTAGCTGTTTTAATAAAATTGTTGGATCATGAATCAGTTGGAAGCATCAACCACAATGTGCTGATGCTTTTAAGGATAATCATGCTAGCGTAAATGTTTTGAAACAGCATGTGTAAAACGATGTATAGTATTATTTGTGACATTTTACAGAATTTGATCAATCTTTTTTTAGCAAATGTGTATCCAATGGTCCTTCATGTTTCTACAATGCAACAGGTCAGCAAATTACATGAGCCAGTACATTCATTACATTGCCATTTACCTAGAATGAACTAACTTATTTAATTGTTGTCATCATCTTGATTTAGCTTGCAAATGCTGGTATGGTGGAAAAGAATACATGAAAGGAAGTACAATCTATTACACACATGATGGAGATGGTACATGTTTTAAAGCTACATGTGGGGTCAATGGAACTATTGAGAGAAGCATTTTTAACTGTGGACCTATCACAGTGACACCCACAACATTTACATTCACAACACCTGGTAAGTACACCATTTCTTTCTGCATTAAGAATTCATTAAATTATTAATATAACAAAAACGATATGTCAAAAAAAATATTTTACTTGTTGGGGGTGTGGGGGAGCAAATATTTTCTTAATTTAGTTGTCAGAGACACAGCCAATTTACTGGTAATTTCGGCTGGTATATTGGTTAAAATATGTTAGATTAATGTAACATGTTGTATGAATAAATGTATAAGTTGATATAGTTTTATGTTTCAGACATTCTCCCTAAGCATTCATGTATGATCAAATGTTTGGGAACATTTTTAATTATGTGGTTTTAAAATATCCTTCATGAAAAATATGTGAAGAGAAATTTTGACATGTTTTGTAACAGTAATCCATATTGTTTCTATAATAAAAAGGCCATGAACAAAATGTATTGTTACCTCAGTTATATCAGAAAATGTACTAACATCAAATCCTTCTTAAACAACAGCATCTACTAAAAAGCACACTACAAAAAAACCGGTGTCAACAACACCTCATGTTACACCTACAACAGTAAGCCAAGGGACAAAATCTACTATTAAAACAACAACGAAGATTCCCAAAACTACAACCAAGATCATGTCAACAACTCGTGGATCAAGAACAAGTGCTAAACAGAGCACTACTGTAAAACCAACGACAACAATAAAACATGGTAGTTCTACAACAGTAAGCCGAGAGACAAAATCTACTGTTAAAACAACAAAGATTCCCAAAACTACAACCAAGATCATGTCAACAACTCATGGATCAAGAACGAGCGCTAAACAGAGCACAACTGTAAAACTAAGCACAACAGTAAAACATATTGGTTCTACCACAAAAAGCCCAGGCACAGGTTCTACTGTTAGCCACAAGACAGAGAATCCCAAAACTACAACAAAGATTGACTCTGTAACAACTCATGCATCAAGCTCTAGACACACTGAGAGTACAACCATAAAACCACTCACAACAGTAACACATATTGGTTCTACCACAAAAGGCCCAGGCACGAGATCTACTGCTAGCCACAAGACAGAGGCTCCCACAACTACAACCAAGACTGTGTCTTCAACACCTCATGCATCAAGCCCAAGCTTGACTAAGAGTACAACCACAAAACCAGTCACAACAGTAACACATATTGGTTTTACAACAAAAGGCCCTGGCACAGGATCTACTGCTAGCTACAAGACAGAGGCTCCCACAACTACAACCAAGACTGTGTCAACAACTCCTCATGAATCAACCCATAGCCACACTGAGAGTACAACTATAAAACCAGTCACAACAGTAACACATATTGGTTCTACCACAAAAAGCCCAGGCACAGGATCTACTGTTAGCCATAAGACAGAGGCTCCCACAACTACAACCAAGACTGTATCTACAACACCTCATGCATCAATCCCTAGCCACACTGAGAGTACAACCATAAAACCAGTCACAACAGTAACACATATTGGTTCTACCACAAAAGGTCCAGGCACAGGATCTACTGCTAGCCACAAGACAGATGCTCCCACAACTTCAACCAAGACTGTGTCTTCAACACCTTATGCATCAAGCCCTAGACACACTGAGAGTACAACCACAAAACCAGTCACAACAGTAACACATATTGGTTCTACTACAAAAGGCCCAGGCACAGGATCTACTGCTAGCCACAAGACAGATGCTCCCACAACTTCAACCAAGACTGTGTCTTCAACACCTTATGCATCAAGCCCTAGACACACTGAGAGTACAACCATGAAACCAGTCACAACAGTAACACACATTGGTTCTACCACAAAAGGCCCAGGCACAGGATCTACTGCTAGCCACAAGACAGATGCTCCCACAACTTCAACCAAGACTGTGTCTTCAACACCTTATGCATCAAGCCCTAGACACACTGAGAGTACAACCACAAAACCAGTCACAACAGTAACACATATTGGTTCTACTACAAAAGGCCCAGGCACAGGATCTACTGCTAGCCACAAGACAGATGCTCCCACAACTTCAACCAAGACTGTGTCTTCAACACCTTATGCATCAAGCCCTAGACACACTGAGAGTACAACTGTGAAACCAGTCACAACAGTAACACACATTGGTTCTACCACAAAAGGCCCAGGCACAGGATCTACTGCTAGCCACAAGACAGATGCTCCCACAACTTCAACCAAGACTGTGTCTACAACGCCTCATGCATCAAGCCCTAGCCACACTGAGAGTACAACCACAAAACCAGTCACAACAGTAACACATATTGGTTCTACTACAAAAGGCCCAGGCACAGGATCTACTGCTAGCCACAAGACAGATGCTCCCACAACTTCAACCAAGACTGTGTCTTCAACACCTTATGCATCAAGCCCTAGACACACTGAGAGTACAACCATGAAACCAGTCACAACAGTAACACACATTGGTTCTACCACAAAAGGCCCAGGCACAGGATCTACTGCTAGCCACAAGACAGATGCTCCCACAACTTCAACCAAGACTGTGTCTACAACGCCTCATGCATCAAGCCCTAGCCACACTGAGAGTACAACCATGAAACCAGTCACAACAGTAACACATATTGGTTCTACAACAAAAGGCCCAGGCACAGGATCTACTGCTAGCCACAAGACAGATGCTCCCACAACTACAACCAAGACTGTGTCTTCAACACCTCATGCATCAAGCCCTAGCCACACTGAAAGTACAACCATGAAACCAGTCACAACAGTCACACATATTGGTTCTACAACAAAAGGCCCAGGCACAGGATCTACTGCTAGCCACAAGACAGATGCTCCCACAACTTCAACCAAGACTGTGTCTTCAACACCTTATGCATCAAGCCCTAGACACACTGAGAGTACAACCACAAAACCAGTCACAACAGTAACACACATTGGTTCTACTACAAAAGGCCCAGGCACAGGATCTACTGCTAGCCACAAGACAGATGCTCCCACAACTTCAACCAAGACTGTGTCTTCAACACCTTATGCATCAAGCCCTAGACACACTGAGAGTACAACCATGAAACCAGTCACAACAATAACACACATTGGTTCTACCACAAAAGGCCCAGGCACAGGATCTACTGCTAGCCACAAGACAGATGCTCCCACAACTTCAACCAAGACTGTGTCTTCAACACCTTATGCATCAAGCCCTAGACACACTGAGAGTACAACCACAAAACCAGTCACAACAGAAACACACATTGGTTCTACAACAAAAGGCCCAGGCACAGGATCTACTGCTAGCCTCAAGACAGAGGCTCCCACAACTACAACCAAGACTGTGTCTACAACACCTCATGCATCAAGCCCTAGCCACACTGAGAGTACAACCATGAAACCAGTCACAACAGTAACACGTATTGGTTCTACAACAAAAGGCCCAGGCACAGGATCTACTGCTAGCCACAAGACAGATGCTCCCACAACTTCAACCAAGACTGTGTCTTCAACACCTCATGCATCAAGCCCTAGCCACACTGAGAGTACAACCATGAAACCAGTCACAACAGTAACACATACTGGTTCTACAACAAAAGGCCCAGGCACAGGATCTACTGCTAGCCACAAGACAGATGCTTCCACAACTTCAACCAACACTGTGTCTTCAACACCTCATGCATCAAGCCCTAGCCACACTGAGAGTACAACCATGAAACCAGTCACAACAGTAACACATATTGGTTCTACAACAAAAGGCCCAGGCACAGGATCTACTGCTAGCCACAAGACAGAGGCTCCCACAACTACAACCAAGACTGTGTCTACAACACCTCATGCATCAAGCCCTAGCCACACTGAGAGTACAACCATGAAACCAGTCACAACAGTAACACATATTGGATCTACAACAAAAGGCCCAGGCACAGGGTCTACTGCTAGCCACAAGACAGAGGCTCCCACAACTACAACCAAGACTGTGTCTACAACACCTCATGCATCAAGCCCTAGCCACACTGAGAGTACAACCATGAAACCAGTCACAACAGTAACACGTATTGGTTCTACAACAAAAGGCCCAGGCACAGGATCTACTGCTAGCCACAAGACAGATGCTCCCACAACTTCAACCAAGACTGTGTCTTCAACACCTTATGCATCAAGCCCTAGACACACTGAGAGTACAACCACAAAACCAGTCACAACAGTAACACATATTGGTTCTACAACAAAAGGCCCAGGCACAGGATCTACTGCTAGCCACAAGACAGATGCTCCCACAACTTCAACCAAGACTGTGTCTACAACACCTCATGCATCAAGCCCTAGCCACACTGAGAGTACAACCATGAAACCAGTCACAACAGTAACACATATTGGTTCTACAACAAAAGGCCCAGGCACAGGATCTACTGCTAGCCACAAGACAGAGGCTCCCACAACTACAACCAAGACTGTGTCTACAACACCTTATGCATCAAGCCCAAGCTTCACTAAGAGTACAACCACAAAACCAATCACAACAGAAACACATATTGGTTCTACAACAAAAGGCCCAGGCACAGGATCTACTGCTAGCCACAAGACAGAGGCTCCCACAACTACACCCAAGACTGTGTCTTCAACACCTCATGCATCAAGCCCTAGCCACACTGAGAGTACAACCATGAAACCAGTCACAACAGTAACACATATTGGTTCTACTACAAAAGGCCCAGGCACAGGATCTACTGCTAGCCACAAGACAGAGGCTCCCACAACTACAACCAAGACTGTGTCTACAACACCTCATGCATCAAGCCCTAGCCACACTGAGAGTACAACCATGAAACCAGTCACAACAGTAACACATATTGGTTCTACAACAAAAGGCCCAGGCACAGGATCTACTGCTAGCCACAAGACAGAGGCTCCCACAACTTCAACCAAGACTGTGTCTTCAACACCTTATGCATCAAGCCCAAGCTTCACTAAGAGTACAACCACAAAACCAGTCACAACAGAAACACATATTGGTTCTACCACGAAAGGCCCAGGCACAGGATCTACTGCTAGCCACAAGACAGAGGCTCCCACAACTACAATCAAGACTGTGTCTTCAACACCTCATGCATCAAGCCCTAGCCACACTGAAAGTACAACCATGAAACCAGTCACAACAGTAACACATATTGGTTCTACTACAAAAGGCCCAGGCACAGCATCTACTGCTAGCCACAAGACAGAGGCTCCCACAACTTCAACCAAGACTGTGTCTTCAACACCTTATGCATCAAGCCCAAGCTTCACTAAGAGTACAACCACAAAACCAGTCACAACTGAAACACATATTGGTTCTACCACGAAAGGCCCAGGCACAGGATCTACTGCTAGCCACAAGACAGAGGCTCCCACAACTACAACCAAGACTGTGTCTTCAACACCTCATGCATCAAGCCCTAGCCACACTGAGAGTACAACCATGAAACCAGTCACAACAGTAACACATATTGGTTCTACTACAAAAGGCCCAGGCACAGGATCTACTGCTAGCCACAAGACAGAGGCTCCCACAACTACAACCAAGACTGTGTCTTCAACACCTCATGCATCAAGCCCTAGCCACACTGAGAGTACAACCATGAAACCAGTCACAACAGTAACACATATTGGTTCTACCACGAAAGGCCCAGGCACAGGATCTACTGCTAGCCACAAGACAGAGGCTCCCACAACTACAACCAAGACTGTGTCTTCAACACCTCATGCATCAAGCCCTAGCCACACTGAGAGTACAACCATGAAACCCGTCACAACAGTAACACATATTGGTTCTACTACAAAAGGCCCAGGCACAGGATCTACTGCTAGCCACAAGACAGAGGCTCCCACAACTTCAACCAAGACTGTGTCTTCAACACCTTATGCATCAAGCCCAAGCTTCACTAAGAGTACAACCACAAAACCAGTCACAACAGAAACACATATTGGTTCTACCACGAAAGGCCCAGGCACAGGATCTACTGCTAGCCACAAGACAGAGGCTCCCACAACTACAACCAAGACTGTGTCTTCAACACCTCATGCATCAAGCCCTAGCCACACTGAGAGTACAACCATGAAACCAGTCACAACAGTAACACATATTGGTTCTACCACGAAAGGCCCAGGCACAGGATCTACTGCTAGCCACAAGACAGAGGCTCCCACAACTACAACCAAGACTGTGTCTTCAACACCTCATGCATCAAGCCCTAGCCACACTGAGAGTACAACCATGAAACCAGTCACAACAGTAACACATATTGGTTCTACTACAAAAGGCCCAGGCACAGGATCTACTGCTAGCCACAAGACAGAGGCTCCCACAACTTCAACCAAGACTGTGTCTTCAACACCTTATGCATCAAGCCCAAGCTTCACTAAGAGTACAACCACAAAACCAGTCACAACAGAAACACATATTGGTTCTACCACGAAAGGCCCAGGCACAGGATCTACTGCTAGCCACAAGACAGAGGCTCCCACAACTTCAACCAAGACTGTGTCTTCAACACCTTATGCATCAAGCCCAAGCTTCACTAAGAGTACAACCACAAAACCAGTCACAACAGAAACACATATTGGTTCTACCACGAAAGGCCCAGGCACAGGATCTACTGCTAGCCACAAGACAGAGGCTCCAACAACTACAACCAAGACTGTGTCTTCAACACCTCATGCATCAAGCCCTAGCCACACTGAGAGTACAACCATGAAACCAGTCACAACAGTAACACATATTGGTTCTACTACAAAAGGCCCAGGCACAGGATCTACTGCTAGCCACAAGACAGAGGCTCCCACAACTACAACCAAGACTGTGTCTTCAACACCTCATGCATCAAGCCCTAGCCATACTGAGAGTACAACCATGAAACCAGTCACAACAGTAACACATATTGGTTCTACCACGAAAGGCCCAGGCACAGGATCTACTGCTAGCCACAAGACAGAGGCTCCCACAACTACAACCAAGACTGTGTCTTCAACACCTCATGCATCAAGCCCTAGCCACACTGAGAGTACAACCATGAAACCAGTCACAACAGTAACACATATTGGTTCTACAACAAAAGGCCCAGGCACAGGATCTACTGCTAGCCACAAGACAGATGCTCCCACAACTTCAACCAAGACTGTGTCTACAACACCTCATGCATCAAGCCCTAGCCACACTGAGAGTACAACCATGAAACCAGTCACAACAGTAACACATATTGGTTCTACAACAAAAGGCCCAGGCACAGGATCTACTGCTAGCCACAAGACAGAGGCTCCCACAACTACAACCAAGACTGTGTCTACAACACCTTATGCATCAAGCCCAAGCTTCACTAAGAGTACAACCACAAAACCAATCACAACAGAAACACATATTGGTTCTACAACAAAAGGCCCAGGCACAGGATCTACTGCTAGCCACAAGACAGAGGCTCCCACAACTACACCCAAGACTGTGTCTTCAACACCTCATGCATCAAGCCCTAGCCACACTGAGAGTACAACCATGAAACCAGTCACAACAGTAACACATATTGGTTCTACTACAAAAGGCCCAGGCACAGGATCTACTGCTAGCCACAAGACAGAGGCTCCCACAACTACAACCAAGACTGTGTCTACAACACCTCATGCATCAAGCCCTAGCCACACTGAGAGTACAACCATGAAACCAGTCACAACAGTAACACATATTGGTTCTACAACAAAAGGCCCAGGCACAGGATCTACTGCTAGCCACAAGACAGAGGCTCCCACAACTTCAACCAAGACTGTGTCTTCAACACCTTATGCATCAAGCCCAAGCTTCACTAAGAGTACAACCACAAAACCAGTCACAACTGAAACACATATTGGTTCTACCACGAAAGGCCCAGGCACAGGATCTACTGCTAGCCACAAGACAGAGGCTCCCACAACTACAACCAAGACTGTGTCTTCAACACCTCATGCATCAAGCCCTAGCCACACTGAGAGTACAACCATGAAACCAGTCACAACAGTAACACATATTGGTTCTACTACAAAAGGCCCAGGCACAGGATCTACTGCTAGCCACAAGACAGAGGCTCCCACAACTACAACCAAGACTGTGTCTTCAACACCTCATGCATCAAGCCCTAGCCACACTGAGAGTACAACCATGAAACCAGTCACAACAGTAACACATATTGGTTCTACCACGAAAGGCCCAGGCACAGGATCTACTGCTAGCCACAAGACAGAGGCTCCCACAACTACAACCAAGACTGTGTCTTCAACACCTCATGCATCAAGCCCTAGCCACACTGAGAGTACAACCATGAAACCCGTCACAACAGTAACACATATTGGTTCTACTACAAAAGGCCCAGGCACAGGATCTACTGCTAGCCACAAGACAGAGGCTCCCACAACTTCAACCAAGACTGTGTCTTCAACACCTTATGCATCAAGCCCAAGCTTCACTAAGAGTACAACCACAAAACCAGTCACAACAGAAACACATATTGGTTCTACCACGAAAGGCCCAGGCACAGGATCTACTGCTAGCCACAAGACAGAGGCTCCCACAACTACAACCAAGACTGTGTCTTCAACACCTCATGCATCAAGCCCTAGCCACACTGAGAGTACAACCATGAAACCAGTCACAACAGTAACACATATTGGTTCTACCACGAAAGGCCCAGGCACAGGATCTACTGCTAGCCACAAGACAGAGGCTCCCACAACTACAACCAAGACTGTGTCTTCAACACCTCATGCATCAAGCCCTAGCCACACTGAGAGTACAACCATGAAACCAGTCACAACAGTAACACATATTGGTTCTACTACAAAAGGCCCAGGCACAGGATCTACTGCTAGCCACAAGACAGAGGCTCCCACAACTTCAACCAAGACTGTGTCTTCAACACCTTATGCATCAAGCCCAAGCTTCACTAAGAGTACAACCACAAAACCAGTCACAACAGAAACACATATTGGTTCTACCACGAAAGGCCCAGGCACAGGATCTACTGCTAGCCACAAGACAGAGGCTCCAACAACTACAACCAAGACTGTGTCTTCAACACCTCATGCATCAAGCCCTAGCCACACTGAGAGTACAACCATGAAACCAGTCACAACAGTAACACATATTGGTTCTACTACAAAAGGCCCAGGCACAGGATCTACTGCTAGCCACAAGACAGAGGCTCCCACAACTACAACCAAGACTGTGTCTTCAACACCTCATGCATCAAGCCCTAGCCACACTGAGAGTACAACCATGAAACCAGTCACAACAGTAACACATATTGGTTCTACCACGAAAGGCCCAGGCACAGGATCTACTGCTAGCCACAAGACAGAGGCTCCCACAACTACAACCAAGACTGTGTCTTCAACACCTCATGCATCAAGCCCTAGCCACACTGAGAGTACAACCATGAAACCAGTCACAACAGTAACACATATTGGTTCTACTACAAAAGGCCCAGGCACAGGATCTACTGCTAGCCACAAGACAGAGGCTCCCACAACTACAACCAAGACTGTGTCTTCAACACCTTATGCATCAAGCCCAAGCTTCACTAAGAGTACAACCACAAAACCAGTCACAACAGAAACACATATTGGTTCTACCACGAAAGGCCCAGGCACAGGATCTACTGCTAGCCACAAGACAGAGGCTCCCACAACTACAACCAAGACTGTGTCTTCAACACCTCATGCATCAAGCCCTAGCCACACTGAGAGTACAACCATGAAACCAGTCACAACAGTAACACATATTGGTTCTACTACAAAAGGCCCAGGCACAGGATCTACTGCTAGCCACAAGACAGAGGCTCCCACAACTACAACCAAGACTGTGTCTACAACACCTCATGCATCAAGCCCTAGCCACACTGAGAGTACAACCATGAAACCAGTCACAACAGTAACACATATTGGTTCTACAACAAAAGGCCCAGGCACAGGATCTACTGCTAGCCACAAGACAGAGGCTCCCACAACTTCAACCAAGACTGTGTCTTCAACACCTTATGCATCAAGCCCAAGCTTCACTAAGAGTACAACCACAAAACCAATCACAACAGAAACACATATTGGTTCTACAACAAAAGGCCCAGGCACAGGATCTACTGCTAGCCACAAGACAGAGGCTCCCACAACTACACCCAAGACTGTGTCTACAACACCTCATGCATCAAGCCCTAGCCACACTGAGAGTACAACCATGAAACCAGTCACAACAGTAACACATATTGGTTCTACTACAAAAGGCCCAGGCACAGGATCTACTGCTAGCCACAAGACAGAGGCTCCCACAACTACAACCAAGACTGTGTCTTCAACACCTCATGCATCAAGCCCTAGCCACACTGAGAGTACAACCATGAAACCAGTCACAACAGTAACACATATTGGTTCTACAACAAAAGGCCCAGGCACAGGATCTACTGCTAGCCACAAGACAGAGGCTCCCACAACTACAACCAAGACTGTGTCTACAACACCTCATGCATCAAGCCCTAGCCACACTGAGAGTACAACCATGAAACCAGTCACAACAGTAACACATATTGGTTCTACAACAAAAGGCCCAGGCACAGGATCTACTGCTAGCCACAAGACAGAGGCTCCCACAACTACAACCAAGACTGTGTCTACAACACCTTATGCATCAAGCCCAAGCTTCACTAAGAGTACAACCACAAAACCAATCACAACAGAAACACATATTGGTTCTACAACAAAAGGCCCAGGCACAGGATCTACTGCTAGCCACAAGACAGAGGCTCCCACAACTACACCCAAGACTGTGTCTTCAACACCTCATGCATCAAGCCCTAGCCACACTGAGAGTACAACCATGAAACCAGTCACAACAGTAACACATATTGGTTCTACTACAAAAGGCCCAGGCACAGGATCTACTGCTAGCCACAAGACAGAGGCTCCCACAACTACAACCAAGACTGTGTCTTCAACACCTCATGCATCAAGCCCTAGCCACACTGAGAGTACAACCATGAAACCAGTCACAACAGTAACACATATTGGTTCTACAACAAAAGGCCCAGGCACAGGATCTACTGCTAGCCACAAGACAGAGGCTCCCACAACTACAACCAAGACTGTGTCTACAACACCTCATGCATCAAGCCCTAGCCACACTGAGAGTACAACCATGAAACCAGTCACAACAGTAACACATATTGGTTCTACCACAAAAGGCCCAGGCACAGGATCTACTGCTAGCCACAAGACAGAGGCTCCCACAACTACAACCAAGGCTGTATCTACAACATCTCATGCATCAAGCCCTAGCCACACTGAGAGTACAACCATAAAACCAGTCACAACAGTAACACATATTGGTTCTACCACAAAAGGCCCAGGCACAGGATCTACTGCTAGCCACAAGACAGAGGCTTCCACAACTACAACCAAGACTGTGTCTTCAACTCCTCACGCGTCAAGCCCTAGTCACACTGAGAGTCCCACAACAAAGCTCATTAAAACGACATTCACATCCAAACAAACTTCTAGTCAACCACCAACATTCTCTGTGATCACAGGCCCAATTGTCACTGAAACAAAACTTACTGGATCCCAAGTGGTTATCACAACTACAGCTGCATGTGTCTGCATGTACCAGAATAATACTTTCCCTGCAGGCAAGTACCAGTTATTTTTCAATTATCACATAAAACACATAAATTGGACTTTTGCATCTAAGAGTATAAATAAGACAAGCATCGATTATAATGCTTATAATTCGAGGAGTTCTGTCATGATGTACTTTGATGCCAATTTGTTTTACCCTTTTGGCAAAAAAACAGTCATCCTGATTTTATCTCAGGAAAGATTGTTTTCCTGTAAGAATCATTTAAATCATCTAAATGATCATTTAAATCACCTAATTCCATGAATTACTTGCCAAGACTGTCCTATTTACCTATAGTTCTTGTATAATCTGTGGCAGAGATTAGTTCATTATCTCATTTTTACCACTTCTGTATCTAGGGTCCTTCATGTATAATGAATCTGATGGATCAGGATGGTGTTTCACTGCATATTGCGATTCAGTGTGTCACGTTGACAAGAAGGCACAGCTATGTGCTGCAACTTCTACCCCACCTACTACAACACATTCTAGATCTACTCCATCTAGTACAACATTTAATCCTAGAACTACACCTAATCCAGGCTGTGAATACCTTAATCCACCAAGAAAGGTAATCCTGAATGCATTTCATTATATTTGATTTACAGTTGTATATAAAATATATGGCTCATATTTCTGAATATGAACCTGCTCTTGAAGAATAACATATATAGTGATGTTTAAGCAACGTATTTAAAATGTACTCTTTACATACATTGTTTAAATACGTTTAGTTTGCCGATACAGATGTTGATACAGATTGAGATAAAGGTAATATTTATATATTTATCATCTTTAACAGAATGGAGAAACATGGACTGAACATTGTATGATAAAAACATGCAGAGATGGTTCAGTTCTGGGTCAGTCTGTGTGTGCCCATCCAAATCCCCCTGTACCAAACTGTCAGAATGGTTTTGCTCCAGTGAAAGTCAAAGATTCGAACTGTTGCTTCCATTATGAATGTAAAAGTGAGTTTGAGCTTTAATCTGTCCATATTTCTCTCACTAAGCAAATAGTGTGTACAGTATATTTTTAATTTGATATGCAATGAATGCTTTCAACATTCTTTAAATATGAATACTTAAGACTGCATGGTAACTCTGTTCTTTTTCAAAATGACAGGTAAATGCATGGGATGGGGAGATTCACATTTGACGTTTGATGGGCAGTATTATGCTTTCCAAGGAAACTGCACATACGTCTTGGTCCAGGAAATCATTAGGAAATACAATTTCAGTGTCCACATTAAGAATTCTTATTGTGGCATTTCCCACAGTTTGGCCTGCCCTGAGAGTTTGATTATATACTATGAATCCTATAAAATAATTCTGACACAGACAAGAAACCCAACTGTCAATAAAGTGAGTGGGTAGAGTTCTCAAATTGTTACAAATCCCTGACTGTAAAAAAAATCCACAACATCACATTTGGATCAATATGCATGTTAACCAAACATTCTTCATATATAGTCTCACTATTTGTTTGTATGTTTTATTTATTCATTCAACTAAGAGATATTTTACTTCTGTTAGCCATTTGGCCAATGTTCTTGTTAGAACTTTAAACCTTGTTTAAAATTTTATTTGTCACAGGTATTTGTCAATGATGTAAAGAAGATTCCAACTATCTCCAATAAAGACTTCACCATCACCACTTCTGGAATTGAGATAACTGTAGATATTCCTGCTATACAAGCTCATATTAGTTTCAGAGGAACATACTTTGAGATCAACCTGCCATTTTCCCTATTCTACAACAACACTGAGGGGCTGTGTGGTAGGTGCACCTGCTTATCTGCATGCTCTATGTGCATTATTATAATAAAAGCTTTGCCAAGCTATTCTAATACTCTAGTAATACTGCTGGTACTGGCAATGGACTTAGTAGTGTATACTGGATGATATGTTACTTTAAACACATCTTTTAATTTTGTCACATTAAAGGTTGTATAATGGAGCGAGCACCTTATGTATTTATTCATTTATTTTTCTTGTATAACTCTGAAAGGTGTTTATGACAACAACAAGAACAACGACTGCAGACTACCTAATGGACAAGTCCAATCATGTGAGACAGCTGCAGCTTCTTGGGAAGTGATGGGCAATATCCCTTGCCTTCCTCCTCCTCCACCATCTCCCACAACCCCACCAAAAACCACAACAAAACCCTGTGGAACTACAACCCAATCAGACATTTGCAGCATCATCTATAGCGAGTAAGGCATTGATGAAGATGGGGGAGGGGGGTTGGCTTTGAACCCTTCCTGAAATATTTAATGATGGTTCCAAATGTTTATATTTGCATTTATATCCAGTGCAGCTGATACAGTGTGTGTAAAGTAAAATGTTTTTTTGAACATGCAGTAAATGCAGTACAGTACAGTGATCTTTCAAAAAGTCCCAGATGTCAAATGAAAGAGCCCCTTAATTTGTTTGAACAAAATTGCTGCTTTGGTGATACACAAGGCTTACTGATCAGAACCAGAACCATGATTGTTTTCAGTTTCTATTCAAAAGCTACCAATGAAAGTTCAGTCACATAAATGGAAAAAATCAAGAACATCAAACAATGAATGAAACAATGAAACTGCCATAAAATAGTTTTCCTAATTTGTTATATAATCTTTAGTGTGGGGAGATTGCTCAGAATGTTTTGCATGTATCAGTTTTATATGGTGATTTCATTTAGTGTTTTTTTCTTAATCTCTTTCCTCTAACCTTAACCTTTCCTTAACATTTTTATCTAACCTGTTCATCCGACATGAATTCCTGGCTACAACAGCAAGGCACATATAATAATTAAGAGATCTGGATAAGCAGATTCTGCTCAGTCAAGATTAATGTCCTGACAGTTTGATACATAATTTGAGTGCATAAAATGTGTATCATGTCTGCTTATAAAATGTTTATCATTCTTTAATACTGGTTTGGTTAGATTCATTCATCTGTATTTTCCTCCATTTTGTTCTTTTTAAGGGTGTTTGAAAAGTGCCGTGAAGTCTTTCCTGCAGACTATATATATAAGGCATGTCAATTTGACACATGTCACATGGGGGAGGAAGCAGGCTGCTCCAGCTTAGAGGCCTATGCTCGAATGTGCGCTGAATATTCTGTATGTGTGGACTGGAGAAACTCAACTAAAGGACTATGTCGTAAGGAACTAAAAATAACATTGTTAAATATGATTGTAAAGCTGCTTTGTGACAACGTGTTGTAAAAAGCACTATATAAATTAATTTGACTTGGACTTTAAATACTGAATTGTATTAATATATGGATGGACATTTACAAAGACAGTTCTGATGTCTTTTCATAGCACACAGCTGCCCTGATCATAAAGTCTACATGCCATGTGGACCTAAGGTTGAGAAAACCTGCAATTCAATGTAATGATGACACATCAGACAATTAAAACTACTGTATTTTGGTCACTTGTCCTTTTTTCACTGTTGATAAGTGCCATGTGTTTCTTTGTGATGAATTCAGGTACAATGAAAAGTTTGTGACATGCGAATCTGAGTTTTGTAATGATAACTTCAGAGAAGGATGCTACTGCTCTGAAGGCACAGTCCTCTTTAACACTGAAACAGACCAATGCACAAATGCCTGCGGTAAGTACATACTATGAAAACATAATTGATTTATTATGCAGAAAATATCAATGCTCTAGTGAGCTTTTGTCAAGACTCCTCAACCTACTGAACTGTATTTGTTTTCACTCATAGGTTGTGTAGATTGTGATGGACAGCCCAGACAGGTAAGTCCACTATGTGGTTTATATTGTCTGGTATTGTCTGTTGTATTTACCTCACACTAGGAACTGTTAGGCCCATACAGTTTACGCCCCTGTCATATTGTTGGAATGTTTTGTGATGTTTTTGGATTTCTATAACAAGCAGCTAATGTGTTTCTGACACATTACCAGATTTTCCACAGTGTAAAATATTAGGGATGCACCGAAAATTCGGCCACCGAAAATTTTCGGCCGAAATGGCTTAAATTTGCATTTTCGGTTTTCGGCCGAAATACTTTCATCACCGAAACAACACGGCCGAAACAATGTGCTGTGATGACGCAAGCAAAAATCGCCACCTGCACGCGCTTATTTGGATAAAGCTAGCAAAAAAGTTATCCAGTGATGGCGCCTAGGCAAAAGGACATTACACCAAAAATTATGGAACTCGTTGCCTTAGACGAGCAGCCGTTCTCTGTCGTAGGGATTTCGTAGGCTAGAGCACATTGAGCCCCGTTATGTTTTGCCGAGCAGACGACATTTCTCAGAAGTGTGTTTACCTGAGCTGTTTAATGTTGTTGCAACTCACGTCACGTTTTTATGAGAGAATTTATATTTATCTTTCAGGCCAGTCAGTTATAATTAAATTTAACTCGTATAAAATACATATATTTATCCTCTCAGATAAAAACGGTCTGCAAGCGAGTTTAATTTAATTAATGGTCGGCCGTTGTCAGCGGTATCGCCGTTAACGGCCCACCACTAAATTTACTTTATAATATGCATTACTGTAATGTCAGTGCTAAATAAATATTTTCAAATCAAATTTTGTAGTTGATTTATTCTTTGAATAGCAATGCCTTGATTTTAGTGAGGTTAGCCATAAATCCAATGTTACTAATAATTGGCACAATGTATTTCGGTGTTTCGGTTTTCGGCCTTGGTTTCCTCATTTTCGGTTTTCGGTTTCGGCTAAGAATTTTCATTTCGGTGCATCCCTATAAAATAACTAGAATTTGAAGCAATCTAAGAGACATATTTTAGAAATACATGAGTATCAGGGGAATCACCTGCTGTATGTGACAATACAAACCAGAAGGTACAAGTGAGGAACTCATAAAAAAAATTATTAGTTAAGAAAAATAAGTCTTCAGAGAAGCAGGCTTGGTAAAGTCTCTGGTGGGTATATATCTGTGCAAACCTCTGAATGTGGGAGCATGTGGAGATTAGAGTGTGAGGTAAATGGTGAGGTAAATGAGGACATGTGTAAGTGATTATTCAATAAATGGATGTTTCAGACCGGAGACATGAATGTGTGCTGTGATTGGTGCTTGTGGTCCATAAGGGCTGGCTAGGTAGCACTGGGTTTTTACAGTATACAAATACATTCGCATTTTATGTATACACTTTTTATTTTATGTATTTTATACCCTCTTATCATGCATTTTTCCTGCAGCCTGGAGATAAATGGAACATGAATTGTGAGGAATGCATATGCTCAATGGAGACCTTCAGTACGGTCTGTTCCCCTATTAGTTGTCCACACTTAGAGTCCTGTGAGAAACCCGGCTATGAGATCCAGACAAAGAACTGCTGTCAGATCTGTGGTGAGCGATCACTACAGCCATTTTGACTTGTAACAGTGCAAACTACCTTATCATTTTCTGTATAATGCAGTAACAATGTAAGATACTGGCCAGCATGTACAAGACTTCAGTCCCCCACCCGCCCCATATCTTTAGAAAAATCTTTAGACTATTTTTTGTTTCCAAGGCAGTCCAAACATGTGTTAAAACAAACATGAATATGAAAAGCTTTGTATTTAGCAGTTTGTGCACATGTAGTAACAACATTCCTGTTTGTTTGTTTAGAAGCCAAGCCTGTTTGTGTGGTGAGTGGCACAGAATACCAGGTGAGATTTGTAATGCAATTAGCTGTGTTCTATTATGACCTGGTTTACAATGTCACACTGTCAGGGTTGCCAACTTTTGACGTTCGCTTGGAGTGAGATTTTAAACTGGAAAAGGCGACTTGAAAAGAAAGTAACAGTAATCTACATGATGCTCTTCTATATCAATTTTACAGCCTGGAGATTCAGTTCCAGGAGGCCTCTGTGAGACTTGCCACTGTGGTTCCAACATGGACTCCAATACAAACCTACATAGTGTAGAATGTTCTCCTGTGACCTGCAACACAACCTGTACTCAGGTAATTATATTAACATATGGTGTAAGCAATGTTTATGGTTCTAGCCGACATTTGACAGATTTACCCTCCCCAACCCTGGACCCTCCATCCAAACGTCTGTCCAAAGCCCCTTTACCTCGTCCACTCTACTGTGACCGCAAAAAGTAGTTTATTGGCAGATCTCTAACATATCTGCTCCCATTACTTTTTTTATTGAACAGCAGTAACATTAATATTAATGATACAAATAATACAAAAACATTACTTATTTTACTTTTGAATAAACATGCACACTCATTTAAATATGTATGTATGTTAACCATAAATAATGTATTGTGTAATAAATTAACATTATAATGACAATTTTGTTTTTATGTAGGGCTATTCATATAATGCTGTCCCAGGCAAATGTTGTGGAGAATGTGTACCACAGCACTGTGTTTACACAGGACCAGACAACACTGTACAAACAATTGAGGTACAGTCAGCAGTTCAAATGAAACTATCCAACCATATTTTGAGTCATTTCAGCTTGGTAATTTTTGTATATATGTGATTAAAACTCTATTTTTCCATTAGGTTGGACAGAGCTGGAGCTCTTCAAATGAAAAGTGTGTGACCTATAACTGCACTAAAGTTAATAACATGTTTGTGTTGGTGAAAGTTCTCCCTGCTTGTCCTGAGTTTCATAAAGAACAATGCTTTCCTGTGAGTATATGTCCTGTGCTCACTTTTACCTAATACGCTAAATTAACTTTTATTACATTTTATATAAATGTAATGTTAATGCATAGTATTCAGATATAACAACAATAGTACTAATAATTCAAGTATACCATTGTTTTGTCAAGGGTACCGAAACAACCACAGCAGACGGATGCTGCAGTACTTGTAAGATGATGAACATACTTTCTCTGTCTCTCACCTGTTATTAATTACCATTGCTTAACTGAAACATTACAAATAGTTCTATTTCTATCTAATCTGATCTAAAATTGGTCTGTCACCTGTATTTAGTACTATGGTTACCTAACCAAGTAAGGGAATTTTGTCTTGGCCGTTACATAAAAAAAATAAATAAATAAAAAAATACAATGAAATATAGGCATTAAATGGAAAAAAATTACAGTAGCAGATATTTTAACAATTTAATAATTTTATTCTGTTTGTCCAGTATCACCATATAAGGCTACACCACATGCAGATTAGTCTAATGACTAAAGATTAACTAAACCGGTGGTGTTAAAGTAATGTCTAACCTAGATGGTTAATTTTTTGGCACAAACACATGTATGAGTGCACCAATTTTTCTTTACTCAGGTGTGGAACAAAAGTGCCGTGCTCTGACAAACATCACCTACTTGGAGGCCAACAACTGCATCTCTGTCAACCCTGTGGAGATAGCCTCCTGCTCTGGTGCCTGTGACACCAGCTCCATGTGGGTGCCCTCACTTCTAGAAACACACACACTTTAACTTAACACTTTAGTTAAGGAAGAGGTAACGATAAACAATGTAGATGAAGTTTGAAATGTGAGAATTAACACCTACTGTCACCAACTTAACAGTACTGCCATGGTGTATTTTGTTTGTACATTACACACACACAGACACACAAACACACAGCAAATCTGCTAGTCTTAAAAAAAATCTCTATCCCTCTCTCCATTCCTCTTATGTCTCTTCTGCCTGTTCAGATACTCGATGGCGGCAAACAGCTACATGCACACATGCTCATGCTGTCAGGAGCTGCGTACCAGTGAGAAGCAGGTGCAGATGCGCTGTCCTGGAAAAACCAATATGACATACACCTACACTTTTGTTGAAGAGTGTGGCTGCAATGTCACAGAGTGCAAAAGTGTGCAGTGATTAAAAACTTTAGCTAATTTCTCTATTTCAGTGATCACGAGATATTGTCACATGACTAGTCTAAAATAAATCTCCAGATGATAATTCCTGAAGCAATAGGACATGCATTGTAATGTGATAAAAAAAACTTTTTGATTAATATGTGGTATGAAAACAAGGCATAATATTTTGGGGGTACAGGATTCTATATTTCTGTCATCTAGCAAAGGTGCTGAAGAAAAAAACTCTTTAATGTGTTGCATTGTTTATGATTACATATTCTGTATATTTTAATGCTATATTCTTATTAAACGTGTAATTTCTTTTAAAAATAATTACAAATAAAATCAATCATAGCAACAATAATTGTTTTCAGTTTTCTGATTATTATGAAGGATCCAGCACTACCCACTGAGCAAAGACACGTCCAAAAGACGTCAATTAAACGTCTTCGTCAGACGTTTAAAAGACGTCCACTGAAAAGCCAGAATGAAAGTTTTTGCGACGTCTTTTTTTAAACGTCTTTTGAACGTCTATTACTGACATTCAGTTGACGTCAATAATGGACGTTCAAAAGACGTTTAAAAAAGACATTGCAAAAACTTTCATTCTGGCTTTTCAGTGGACGTCTTTTGAACGTCCATTATTAACGTCAACTGAATGTCAGTAATAGACGTTCAAAAGACGTTTAAAAAAGACGTCGCAAAAACTTTCATTCTGGCTTTTCAGTGGACGTCTTTTAAACATCTGACGAAGAAGTTTAATTGACGTTACTCCGTTCAGGGTGTGTTGTGCAGGAGTATAGTAATCGTAGTCAGTCCAGAGTCACGCCGGTGAGACAAAGGCCAGGAGGTAGTGATGGGACATCTGAAGCTAGGCTTCGAAGCGTGTACCGAGTAAAAAGGGGCGTGTCCGATGAAGCCCCGCTTCGGAGCTTGTGTCATATTGAGCAAAATCACGTGATCAGCAACAAACGAGGCCTCACATTACATCGGCCACGTCATTGCTTCATTTTGCGTATCGTTTTTCTAAATAAAAGCGCTATGAACCCTGTTGCTTCGTGTTGTAGTAGGTGGTTAAATTTAAAATCTGGAACGTTCTAAATTCTTTTTGTTTGATCAGGATGTACATCAGATTCACACATCAAAAACAGACTAAAAACCATTGGAAGAGGCAAACCTTATTTGTAATGTTAAAAACATTTTACATTTGGCAGACGCCCTTATCCAGAGCGACTTACATTTTATCTCATTTTTATATAAGTGAACAATTGAGGGTTAAGGGGCACCTCAGTCATGGCCTCAGGCCTGGGGATCGAACCCACGACCCTCCGATTACAAGCTCAGTTCCCTAACCACTTCCCTTCCCTAACCACCAGGTCATGACTGCCAAACCAGATCTAGAAGCCCCAAGAAGCAATTATTTTAAACACATTCTGTTTTTAAAAAAAAAATCAGTTTCTAACTCCAAATATTCAGTCACTCAACAATCACTCAATTCCCAACATAGTAAAGTACAACATATCTTCATTGTCAAATACGTTCATGACATACAAGAAAACCCAACACAACCACTAATGGTCAAGGATTAGATTGGCTACAAATCATTTTAATAATTAAAACATGACAATTAAGTATGATTTAAATGATTCTCCTGTTACTAAACATGAGTTTGATGGAAACTTTGTGACAATATTGCATTTACACATTTTTGAAAGTATGATCCAACTGAATGACGAGGCTGTTACAGTTTCACCAGCAGATGTCACTAGTGAGTGATGAATGAAGCCTCGAGTAATGAACCTTTTTGCAAAGCAAAGGGTTGGAAAGCTTCATTGCTTCAAGAGGCTTCATTTGCCCATCACTACCAGGAGGTACAGAGGGACTAGGCAGGGAACGAGAGCAGAGGTCGGGACACAGGGAGGCAGAAACACAGAGATCGCTCGGTACGTGGCATGGCAATAATCCTTCACAACCAGGAAGAGAGAGGAGGAAGCTTATATAGTTGCGAAAGGGGCGGGGCGATGAGTAGCAGGTGAACCGCATCACACGGCAATCATGTGCTGTTCCTGACACAATTAATACACTTTTTTCTTTTCTGTTTAATATTTCATATTCTCCCTAAGACTGCCTGCAAATCACAGCTGGGGTAAAGACATAATTAAAATCCGCATTTGCTACAAGACAAAGTCCTGAATTGAGAAACACAGAAGTAGCTAGCTAGCTACCCACTGAGCAAAGACATGTCCAAAAGACGTCAATTGAACGTCTTCGTCAGACGTTTAAAAGACGTCCACTGAAAAGCCAGAATGAAAGTTTCTGCGAAGTCTTTTTTAAACGTCTTTTGAACGTCCATTATTGTCAACTGAATGTCAGTAATAGACGTTCAAAAGACGTTTAAAAAAGGACGTCGCAAAAACTTTCATTCTGGCTTTTCAGTGGACGTCTTTTAAACATCCATTATTAACGTCAACTGAATGTCAGTAATAGACGTTTAAAAAAAGACGTCGCAAAAACTTTCATTCTGGCTTTTCAGTGGACGTCTTTTAAACGTCTGACGAAGACGTTTAATTGACGTCTTTTGGACATGTCTTTGCTCAGTGGGGAGAGCTGAAACTGGCCAGTACGAGAATAAAAAAAAAGGTGTGTGTGTGTAGGGGGGACATAGAATCGTAAATGATTGAACATTAAATATACAAATAGCTAAATATGATGTGAAAATATTAATGTGGATAGTGAACTAGGGATGCAAATGATTAATCGACTTTCGATTAATTGTCGATTAAGACGTTACTCGATCAAAATGTATTAATCACGATTAATCATTAGAGAGTGCTCCTGTATTAACTTGAACAGAGCGTAAGAACGAGAGGTGAACACGTGTTGCGAAAGACCAGAGTGGAAAACAAAATGAAGCGGGCGAAAAGACGTACGGTGTGGGACCATTTTGAAGCGTGTTCGGGAAACGAGGCAGAAACTGCGTAATCCAGAAAATCCCAAGGAGGGAAACTTTATTTTCCACGCAACTCAAACAATAGCACTGTTCTCTTCCCCGCCCCTGGCGCGTGCAGGCGCCGCTCTCCCAGTGTCACTTAAAGGGCCAAGTGCCTGTCTGTTAGGGAATTCGCTGCGAGGAGTAGTAGTCGCTACAATTTCAACATTGTTAATTTAGGCAAAGAAGTCAAATGTTCTGTGTGTAATGCGGTATTGAAGTACAACAGTTCCACTAGCTCACTCAATTATCATTTGAACACCATGCATGCAGCTGTCCTGCATATCACCAGTGCACCTGGTCAACCTAAAATCACAGCTACACTGGGAAGGCGAGCGTTTTCGAAGCTCGCTACAAAAAAATACGAGTGAGCTAAAAACAAAGCTATCTACTGCTACTACTGTAGCCCTTACAACAGATTGTTGGACGGCTCTAACAACAGAAAGTTACATTACTGTGACGTGCCACTACACTGACGAGAACTGGCAGCTAAAATCTGCAGTGCTGATTACGACGAACATGTCGGATAGACACACCGCTGACAGTTTAACTGACAAGCTCAATGATGTTGTGGAAACTTGGGCACTCTCCGGTCGCGTTACAGCATGTGTTCACTACAAAGCTAGAAACATTGTCCAAACATGGGCTCAATAATATTCTGTTTGGCTCTCTATTTAATTTCTTTTTTTTTTTTACATTTTTTAAAATGTCTAATGTTTCAAATTGAACTGAGCCAGTCCTTAATTTATTCCTTTTTTAAAATGAAAGAATGTATTTTGTTATACCATAATTTCCTCATGCATAATTACTTGAGCAATATATAATATAATACAATATAATTATCATAATATGATATATACTTTTTGAACAAAGTGTTTTAACTACACTGCTCAAAAAAATAAAGGGAACACTTAAACAACACAATGTAACTCCAAGTCATCCACACTTCGTGTTCAGATAGGAAGCAACACTGATTGTGAATCAATTTCAACTGTTCTTGTGCAAATGGAACAGACAACAGGTAGAAATGAGAGATTTTCAACTGATTTCAAAGATTTTTATTAATTGAGATCTAGGATGTGTTATTTTAGTGTTCCCTTAATTTTTTTGAGCAGTATATTTAGCTGATATTTTTAAAAGCCCTATTGAAACACTGAAATTCAGGTGAAAAACGCCGCTTATCGATTAATCGAAAGTCGATCGATAAGATCAGTCAACTAACAATTAATGAATTAATCGATAATTTGCATCCCTATAGTGAACCCATTTCGCATGTCCACTGACATTCAATAGAGACCCTAGTCAGACGTGTGAATAGTGAACCCGTTTGCAGGTCCACTGACATTAAATAGAGACCCTAGTCAGACGTGTGAATAGTGAACCCGTTTTGCACGTCCAATGACGTTCAATAGAGACCCTAGTCAGACGTGTGAATAGTGAACCCGTTTTGCACGTCCACTGACGTTCAATAGAGACCCTAGTCAGACGTGTGAATAGTGAACCCCTTTTGCACGTCCACTGACGTTCAATAGAGACCCTAGTCAGACGTGTGAATAGTGAACCCCTTTTGCACGTCCACTGACGTTCAATAGAGACCCTAGTCAGACGTGTGAATAGTGAACCCCTTTTGCACGTCCACTGACATCCAATAAAGGTCCTAGTCAGACGTTCAGATAGAAAACTCGTCATGCACGTCCATAGACGTCTAGCTGAGGTCCTAGTCGGACTATCAGATTTTGAACCAGTTTTGAACATCCACCAGACATGCAAAAGTGGGTCTGGACTGACCGACGTGATACAGACATGATTTTAACGTCTTTCTGACGTCGCATGTTTGCTGGGTACCATGTAAACATTTATTGAATTATAGCAGGGGTCGGGAACCTATGGCTCGCGAGCCAGATGTGGCTCTTTTGATGGCTGCATATGGCTCGGAGACAATGTTTTACTAAAACTAATAATGCTAAAATATAAACGTATTTCAATCCATTAATTTCTTGCTGCTCACGTTTGCGGGTGGCAATCACTTTTGCAGTCATTTAAAGCGCGCGTTGGAGATTTTCGGAGATTTTAAATTTATCACCCATCCACACGAGTGTGCAGTGGACAGCGCTGACCTGAGTTACATCCCCGGTGTCTCAGTCAGAGATTTTTCTGGATCGCGGACCAGCTGATTGTCCAAACCTGGAACGCGCTTCCCATCATACACACACTGCAGCGTGTGAGTGTTGCTGTACTGACAATGTTTGGCTCTACGCATGCATGTGAGCAGTCGTTTTCACATCTAAAAAATATTAAGACCAACCTACGATCACGTTTAACGGATGGAAGTCTCAACGCCTGCATGAAGCTCAACCTCACCACGTATCAACCAGACTACCAACCATCAGCAAAACCATTAGTCGCATTAGTCATTGTTAACAGCTTAACAACGTTATTAAAAAAAGAATTCCGAGACCTATTATACTTTAAAAGGGTTGGTCTTTTATTTTTTTTTAAACATATTGCAGGGTTGCATTGAGCGTGCGACACACGCATTTGACTGTCTTCACACGCTCACACATCCGATTTCTCACACCGAAACAAAATCTAGTTGATTTACCTCTGATCCATATCTATGATTCAATTAGTTACTAGTTCGCTCTGGCGCCACCCATTTACGAACTGACGATCGATCGATCGCGATACGCAATATAATACTTAATTCGTGTCGCAAGTTGGCAACCCTGATATTGTATGGCTCTCATGGAATTACATTTTTAAATATGTGGCGTTCATGGCTCTCTCGGTCAAAAAGGTTCCCGACCCCTGAATTATAGCATATATCCATCCATTCATACAGGACCAAAGTGTTGAGAGAGAGAGAGAGAAAGCTTTGTCATACACATTGTACAAGTACAAGGCAACAAAATATTGTTCCCTGGGGCCTCAGTGTTAAAGCACTGGGAGCCCAGAGCAGTCGCTGCATCAGAAGACGCGCTACCAGTTCCTCATAATGGGGGGAGAAATATAGAGAGATAAACACTAGGAGGACACAAAAAAATATGACCACAGATTATTCTCACAAAAGGACAATAGACTGTGTGCACGCACAAAATCACCATAGCACATAAAAGCATTGATAACACAGTCAAGCAAAGAGAGGTGTGATTCATTCAGATGGGGGGAGCCAGAGGCCTGGCGCAGTTTTTGTGTCAAAGTTTGCAGTGGAAGGCGAGAGCCATCTCTGCCAGTCTCTGTGTGGTTGAAGGAGCAGGTAACCAAGACAACGACCTTCAGGGAGAATATTGTTTGGGCGTCAATGTAGATGAGCAAGAATGAAAAATTTAGCAAGGAGCCTGTCCTTGAGCACATAACACTCCTCTTAAGTCAGTGGTCTCCCAACTCATCCAACTTCATGCGTAGAACATTGATACTGTCTATGATTGAATCCAAGCTTTTACTAACAGTCACTGCATTCCGACAGCTCTACCCATCGCATCAATCATGTTCACCCATTTTCGTGGGCGTTCGATAACTGACCGCACTCCCGATACACCAGGGCAACTTTTAACCAATCCGCATAACCCCAGCGATCAAAGTTCCAAATAAGTACACATCCTGAACATCTTCCAGGGAGAGAGGGGTGAGATACAAACAACACCACGTGCCCCATGAGTCGAACACATCCAGCTGAGGACGTTCCATCCAGACATATGGGTTCTGCCACACCATGACTCCTCATGGAATAGTGTCAGTTGCGTTTAGAGACCAATCAAATCCATTTTCTTTGTTCAAATTCGAGGAGCAGCGTCAGGGTACTAAGACGAGATAAAGAAGCTGAGCAAAAACCAGGGAAGGAAGTCAGCATGAGCAAGAGATATGTGCAACTGCCTCTCGTTAAAGCCGGAGTACATTTATTCTGGTACTATTTGTTTATTTAATGAACTCTAAAACATCCCATTACAAGTTTTGAAGGTCTGATACTGATACTAAATATTAGCCAGTTCCACCCTGACTCTGGTGCTACTGGCCATCACTCGCAAAAGGTTGTCACATGTTTCTGTCTGCTGTGGTAATCTGTATAGACACAAGGAGGCAACATTGGGTTGGGATATATGCAGCAAAAGCTTGAAAAGAAAAATGAACTGAGAACAATGGAAGTAGCCCGTGACCAGTAGTGAGGAAAAAAACAAGAACATGGGTCAACATTGAATTAAAAGCCGCAGAATCAGCCATTAACCACCGAGTGGCTCCTGCTACTAATTGTCTACCACTAATCTAAATTCGATGTTATCTTCAAACAGGATACTGAACTCGTAGTTTGGAGGTGACTGCCGGCTAGCTCTGAATTGATCACAGAAATATAAACTGCACTATATTGCCAAACGTATTCGCTCGCCTTCCTTGACTCACATGTGACCTTAATTGACATCCCATTCCTAATCCAGAGGGTTCAAAAGGATGTTGGTCCACCCTTTGCAGCTAGAACAGCTTCAACTCTTCTGGGAAGGCTGTCCACAAGGTTTAGAAGTGTGTTTATTCTTCTAGAAGTGCATTTGAGAGGTCACATACTGATGTTGGACAAGAAGGCCTGGCTCCAGTCTCTGCTCTAATTCATCCCAAAGGTGTTCTATCAGGTCCAGGTCAGGACTCTGTGCAGGCCAGTCAAGTTCATCCACACCAGACTCTGCCATCAATGTCTTTATGGACCTTGCTTTGTGCACTGGTGTACAGTCATGTTGGAAGAGGCAGGGGCCAGCTCCAAACTGTTGGAATTGACCAAAATGTCAGAGTTCCTTTCACTGGAACTAAGGGGCCAAGCCCAGCTCCTGAAAAACAACCCCACAATATAATTCCTCCTCCACCAAACTTTATACTTGGCACAATGCAGTCAGACAAGTACCATTATCCTGGCAACCGCTAAACCCAGACTCATCCATCAGATTGCCAGATGGAGAAGCGCGATTCATCACTCCAGAGAACGTGTCATAGTACATAAAGAGGAGAAGTAAACAACATAGACCAGACTAGAAAAGCATTTACTTAAACCAATGTAGGAAACTCAACATGCAGCCTCAATGAACTAAAGATGACACAGAGACACAAACTAGAAGATCAAACAGACCCTGACAACTCGAAACAAGACTGATCATTGTGAAGGAAATAGATTATATTCATGTGTGATTCATGTTAATCATGTCCATGCAGACACTATAGCATGGTCTGTGTGAAAAGTACTGCTTAGTAATTAACTGTAACCATATTGAAGATGTTTTTCTGTAAGACTGAAGTTTTCTGTGCAGCAGCAGAGTTGGTGATAATATTGCTTATCCATTTCTATGCACCCAAGGTTGAATCCAAGGGAAACTGATAACTGCTCATGGGAAACAGGCATCCTTAGTTTTTTCTACACACACTTTGACTATAAAGAATCTGGACTGATAGAGACAGTTCAGAGTTGCTGCATGAAGCGTAAGCTTCACTTCATACTTTTATACTTTTATATTTTGTAACTCTCTTGCTATCAAATAAATACTGCTTAATATATTATAAGACCTTGACTTCTGTGCCATCAATTCCACCACATCATGGAAGCCCTAGAAACTAGAATAACAAGGAGGCAGGAGAACGAGATAACAGACACTCACGACATGAACCAACCTAACAAAATAGACCCACAAGGAAAGCATGAACTCACACAGACTATATCACAAACTAATCACAACCCAAATAACTTAAAACAGCTGATAGGAATAACATTGGGCAGGGATTATTAATAAAAGGGGCGTGACAAATCATAACAATTCAAACAAAGGAACACTAAGGAGGGAACGAAGACAGGATACCCACAAAGGGGGCGGAGCTAAACGTTACACTGGATAGCAGATGTCACACTCAAAGAGCACTGGCCAGACTAAGTGCCACGATTATGTGGCAGCTGCCACAAAGTTCCATTTCTGGGTGGCACTAGGCCACTTCATGCTGCTTACACACTAAATGGGGGCCGCACCCTTAAAGGAAACTTGGCAGAAATATGCTCCTTCCAATGACCTCGGAGATGTTTTGTGATTGGCCAGATGCAAGTTCGATTAGCTCTCCGTTTCTACTTTCCTGACCCACATTTCAACCTGAACCTGCATTTCAAACTGAACCTGAATTTGGACCTGAACCTGAGCTTGTGGATACCTGACTGAATTTCACACTTTTTTTTCAATAAATAATGGTTTCAGGTTCAGGTTCTGGTGACACTGAAAAAGCCTCATACATTCTGGCTCAGTCTCACAGCTATCATGGAAATAGGCCATACCTCCCAGAATTACCTGCAACAGAGGAAGTCGTAATGAATAATCAGCTCTTAATGGGTAAAGACGGAGACCAGTGGAAGCAGTTGATAATGGGTATAAAACAGGTTTGGCTGCTTATTACAACCACAAGTACTGTTCAAATACAATGAACAGCAATGCTGAGTGATTGTTACATGTGCACGAGGTTCTGTGTGTGTGTGGATGTGTTTCTCTTTTTGTCTCTCTTCACCAGGTTCATCCTGTTGGACACTGCCTAAAGTGCCACGACCATATGGGGCAGAACCTCGGCTATAGGCTGTTTGTGTGTTGCTTGTCGAGAGCAGAGAGGAGAGGAAGAGAAAGAACATAGTCTGTGTGTCCAAAAGCTGTTGTACGAAGGCAGAAGGCACATGAATTAAAATATGGTTGAGGTTCTGAAAATGCCAGTGGCTTAATAAATTAAGCCATGGCCTTTGCCAGAAATGCTATGCAATGTCCAAACAGTTTATCCATACTGAGTGGTCAGCTAAAAAATGTACAGAATTTTATAAAGCTATATGAGCTAACACAAAGTTAAATGTGTTATTCCTGAACCATATTTACTTAATGCACAGATCTTGACACATTAAGGGATACAAAATGCACTCATTCCATATTATTGTTGTCAGTGTGTAGCCATTAACTTTGGCTGTATCTGAAATCATTACTTTAAGTCCAATATGAAATTTCGGCCAGCCAAATAACACTAATTATCTAATGCTAACATAAAGTACTTAATTGCATCTAGCTGGGTTAGCTGATTGCTATCTAACTAAATATAGAATGCAGGGTTGCCAACTTTTCAAGATCGCTTGGAGTGATATTTGAACCTGGAGGCGGTGGCGAGTGTAAATTGTTGGGGGGGGGGGGGGGGGGGGGGGGGGCAATGTAAAATGGACACAAATTAAGTATTATATTGTGATCGATCGCCAGTGGTTGGCGCTAGAGCGAACTAGTAACTCATTGAATCATAGATGTGGATCAGAGGTAAATAAACTAGATTTTTTTTCGGCGTGAGATATCGGAAGTGTGACGTGAGAGCGTGTGAAGACGGTCAAATGCGTGTCTCACGCTCAATGCGTGAGTTAGCAACCCTGAGAATGAAAGCTAACTAGGCTAAGTCTTTCCATCCTTAAAGGGTGATAATATTTGCACAACCTTCACTTTGGACATAAACTATTTAAAAAAACACTGTTTTTTCTGGTGTGTAACACCTGGTGTGTTAATAGCTAACTTATAGCTAATGTCAGTCAGCTAGCTAGCTAATATCGATAGCATTCTATTTGAACTAGCTCAGCTAGCTAACATAACTAAACGGTTAATTCCCAAAGACAACACTTACCTATTAACACCCATTAACATGTACCAACATTATTAATTTCAGTTATATGATTCACTTTAAGTTTAATTGGGTAAAGTATCTAAATAAAAGACAATATCAACAGCACAGCGAAATAGTTTAAGACGCTTTTGTCACAACTGAACTCTGCTGAAGACATCGCGCACGGTGAGGACGACACTATCTTGTTCATCATTGATAGCTAACTTGCTATGTTACTTCTTCCTGTCGAAATTCAAAGTATGTCTTCACCTACCATTTTCAAGTAGTTCAGATCTAAGGAATTTGAGGATGAAAACAGCACTGCAAATATACGGAAAATGTTAAGTCATTTGTAGACGGTGCCTTACGAGGTGAGTACATTCAAAATAGCATGTTGTCAACAATTAAAAATACGTCTATTCCTGACATAAATAAAGTTGTAGGTGTTTTTGGCACTTTTGCTGATACCGTCTTAAAGCAATTGAAATAATTCCGAATATGCGTGAAACCAACTTTAACGAGATATTTTCTCGTAATAACGACATAAGATCTCGTAATAACGACATACTGAATTCTTTTTTAACATTCTTGGCAGCAATACGCTTCCGCATAAATAATCGAACCGCTTTTACCAGTTTGTTACCAGTACGACGCTGAAGTTGGTTACTTATTCGCAGTTTCTGATTCGTTTGGTTGCTTATTCGCAGCTCCTAATCGGCGGCTGAAGTTGGTTCCTTATTCAAAAAGGGTGTGTTCACGATGCGTGTTTGCTGCGCGCTTTGTTTAAAAGAGATATATTAAACAAACGAGCATAGGAACATACATTTAAGAGGTTATCGTTTCCCATACTGATTTTGTGAATGTAGAAAAAATATTAAAATATAATGAAAGCATTCCTTTTGTAAAATGGTTTCTATTTCAAGTCGTTCCAATTGTATGCAATTTGTACATGATGATTGAATTCGTCAGCATTTCTAACGTAAGGAAACATATTCTTAGATTTGAAACTAAAAACACAGAAATGCTGTTCTAGAACACAAATGAATCGGAAGAAGAAATACCAGCACACAACATTGAGCAGTGGGCATATAGGTGAACGCATTTAAAGGGGCAGATTCTTGAAGGCCTTATTGATGGTGGGCCAGAGAAATAACAAATGCATCATGAAGAACAGGTCGCTCCCTAAGAGAGCAAGAGCCATATAGAGAGAGAGTCGCGACCACGGGAGTTCAAAACCATAGACATATATACATATATGTCTATGTTCAAAACGCTTGATGGTCACGTGATTCACGGAGTCTTCAGATAGTTCCAGGAAGTTCAATTTTAGCGCATAACAGAACTGCGATTTGAGGATTATTGTGAACATATAGCGACCAACTTTAGGCTAATGTTAGAGCACATTGCTGTTTAATGCTTTGATTGTTTTCTAATTGTTATATATTACGCTCATTTATATATTTAGAGGGACAGGAAGGAGTGAGAAATTCAGATTAGATTAATTTTCTAACATTAACATATCTTTAATGTCACGGTGAGGAGGCTGGGTCGCCACCAGAGGGCGCGTGCATCCACACACACACACCCACACTGCGCACTCCCCCTAGCACTAAGCCACTCCCTAGATCTCAATCACCGCACTACTGACACCTGTGCCTTATTATGTGTTCTGCCTTTGTAAGCCCACAGGTCGCGTTGTCCAGTGCTGCACATTCATTTGAGAGAGCGACGCATCACTGGACTCGCTATCAGTTCGTTGTGTGTTAAGAAGCATTCTAAGCTGGTGCTCCTATTTCTACTAGAGCCCTTTATTGGTTGTTTTGGTTGTCAGAGATGGATAATAAAGAACACAACGTGCAACCTCCGCCTCCGGCTGCCTCTATCCCCGCGTTACATTTAAATCATGGTGATTTCTGTAATCCCACGGTATTGGGGACCTAAGTAATCTAAACGACTAATGTACATTTTCTGACGGAAGGAAATTTTTCTTTGAATTCATTGTGCAGAAATATGCTTTAAAAGGGTACATTAAAACACATTACATTTACGTCCAGACAGTATATGACATATACACTTATTTACAGCAATTAATTCATTAAATAAATCTCTAATAATCTCAAATATGAATATCATGTCAAGCAGTTTTTCTGTGTCCTTTCCTCCATGTTGTTTGTGTAGTGTCCACCATGGTTTCCTTTCTCTGATCCAATCGATCAGAGAAAGGAGCAAAAATGTATGGTTTCCCCACTGATACTGAGAGGAGAAAAAAATTGTTGTCTCAACTAAGCAGGAGCAATCTTACCCTCACTAAAGATCACAACAGCAAATATATATGTGAGGTAATCATCAAACACTGCATTTGCACTTTTCACAATAAACACACTATTGGAAAGCTTAATGCCTGATTTATTAAAATACAGAATAGTGAACAAAAAAAAAATCAAAGACTCCAGACAGACTCGGGTGCAGGGTGGGGGTGCTATCTAGTTGCAGGCTCCATTGAATCCCCTATGGTTCTTTGGCTTAAAGAGAGAGATGAGAAAAAGACAGGAGAAAATTATTATTATGAGTATTGATGTGATATGAATTTGAATTTGTTGCACATCCTTGGTTGTTTTTTTATATACGTGTAATGAGTGTATACGTATCCAGTAAGTGTTCTCTAATACTGTGTATTCACCCACTATGGGATATGTATATGGGTAGACAAAACTGAGTTGTCATGTGTGAGGAGTAAACTCACATCACTCTAACCAACACTTAGCTACCCCGCTACTACTAACTTCCGGGAACTATTGACAGGCTCCACGATCTGCCATTGCTGTAAAAAAACTGGTTCATTGGAGTGAACGGAGATGACGCGACTCTCTCTCTATATGGCTCTGTAAGAGAGGAACCTGATTTTAGCCCGACCCAACATAATTTTATACCTCAAATCTAACTGGAAACACAGCATATTGAGTAGTTAAGTGCACAGACAGCTTGTAAAAAAAAAAAAAAAAAAAAAAAACAAGTGGCGACAGGTGATACAACAGCATTGTTTTTTGTGGGTGAGGATTTTTTGTGATTGGAAAAATATCCACCATTTTCTTTTGAGTTTGTATGTTAAAAGTTAATCGATATGCTGTAGCTCCACTCACATGTTCGTCTCTGCCCATCAACAAAGGCGGGAATCCGATCACATGACTCGTGAAGCAGCCAAGCTGAAACTTTAGCACTCAGCGAAACGAAAATATCGGATTTTTTCACACACTTTACATCTCTGTCGGACCATAAGAGGACACACTCCTTTATAAATGTACATAGTTCTAAGGTAATTTTAATGGGATCAAAAGTCACTCATATACCAGGAAACTTGGTAAAGTTCGTTTCACGTTTGCATATTCGGAATTCTTTCTTCAATAATGTAATGTTTTCACCATCTAACTGTGATATACATTACTTATGGATAGCATCAATATGCTGATCTATGAGATTAACACAACCGGACACATTTGTTGGGTTCAGCTAGTTCAACATGTGCGTTGGTTTATTCGCATGTGCACATACATTATTCATCCATGTTATAGCATCCCCTACAGGTGAGGTGGAGGATTAACAGTTATAACACCAATACAACACAAATAACTTTGTTAAAAGTGCCAAAATGTGCAAATTCCTATTCCTGGCAACCAAGACAAACATCTACAACTTTGTTTACATGTTATTTTAAAAATACTCCTGTCACCGCTGCAACGTCTAAGGCACCGTCTACAAATGACCTTAACACGGTCGTAAAGGCCCCAGAGCACTGCGCACTCTGTTTTTTGCAATAATTTCAATAACTTTTAAATTGAAATAGCTTTTAAAGCTTTTTTTAAAGACCACCAAAGAAGATTGTATTACATTAAGTTCATCCTAAATAAAAATCTACAACTAAAAGATGGGTATTTATACATTTTTGTGGTGGTCAGTTTTTGTCAAATATTTCAATAGCTTTTAAACGGTCCATCATAAGTCCACAAAATAAGGTTGTTGATTAGGATGCACTTAATTTAATTAACTTGTTTTATGATCTTATGATGGACATTTTAAAAACTATTGAAATATTTGACAAAATGTGCACTTAATATGTATACAACTTGTTTTTATCTTATGAAGGATCGTATGAAAAATATTGAAATCTTTGCAAAAAAAAACAGTGCTCTGGGGCCTTTACAACCGCCACTTTTGTCCATGTTAAGGTCATTTGTAGACGGTAACAGTAGTACACTCAAAATAACATGTCTAATTCTGAACATGCGAACATGAAAGCAACTTAACCACATTTACAAGGAAGATAAATACATCAGGCATGTTGGACGACAGAGATCCTAAATAACAGCTGATCTGATGTGAGTGCTTATTAGTTTGTATAATATGGCACCTAGAAATAGTTATTGGCGCCTGATTTTTTCCTTTTCGGACCTTCTGGCTCCTTGAGTAATTTTTTGTCTGGAGCCCAGCATGCAAACCAATCATGTTACCATGGTAACCACCAATTGTTTACCCTTTTAATTTGTTATAACATTTGTACTGTATAAAACTGGGTCACAACTTAATGACAATGAGAAAATGTGGGTCCCAGGCTGAGACCAGTTGAGAACCCCTGGTCTAAATAACCAGTAAAAATACATTAAAACTACTTAATATGTAAACATATTTGGCCAAGAGGTCTATGTGTATTTATCGGTTATCGGTTGTGTGTATAGGGATGTTTGCAAGAAAAAGGAAAGGGGACAGCGGAGCTTGTTACTGTACTTCCATTTATCCATTTTTTGTGATATTTTCTCAAATTGAGAGAGTGATTGTCAGTTTTAACACAATCCAGTGTTGGCAGGCAAAGCCAGATACAAAGCAGAAAGACACATTAGTGATGAGTCTAATGGCACAGCAAAAGCTGGCAACCTAGTAACAAAGCTTATGCAATATGATAATACTAATACAATACTGATACAATATGTTACAATGCAAAGCAAATGACCCAGTTCATTTGTGTGTGTGATATGAGGGTCAAAACCAAATTGAACAAACTGTGACAACAAGCTTTTCCACTGTTATGTTAAACAAAAATACAGAAATACTCAAATGCTGGAGCTTGTTAGATCTAGAGCTTATCAAAAGTTGTAATCAAGGAAGGATTTCTTGTGTTGGGAGGGGATGTTTCAGCCCTGCCCCCCTATTAAATATAACTTGAATTCCTCCAGAAGCTGGCCTACCTGCAGTGCACAATATAAATACAAGGTGAAACACCAAGTCTCCAACTGGTGATTAACAGTAAATATACCAGGGCCGTTACAGTCCCTGAAGAGAATAATACAATATTATATAACAAAAGCCTAGAAATATATAATTAATATACCCTTCATTAATATAACCTTCATTGACCCAATAAGGGTTTGAATACAATAATTTGACAAATTGCTGGGTCACTGATTACTTGGAGTCACCCATGTTTTGGGTTTAGTCCAGTTTTCCTTTGCATTTCCCTTTTTTCATTAGATGTGGGAAGGAATATTCATCCAAAATGTCAAAAGGACAGTTTATCAGCTGTATTATTATTTATTTTAAACATTCTGTTGTGCTGTCATTGATCCTCTGCTATTAATATATATATATATATATATATATATATATATATATATATATATATATATATATATATATATATATATATATATATATTTTTTTTTTTACAAACTATATGTGTGACGGGCAGGGTGAGCGAAAATAAATGGAAGCGATCACGCCAAGTCTCAGGGAAATAGGATGGTTTAATATGTAAAGTGCGCAAACCAAAACCCGTGAACTGATCCGAATTAAGGATATAATAACCAGCAGTCAACTGGTACAAAGACAAGACATATATAGACGAACAAACGACCCTCAGGTGAGACGGATCGCGGGCTCCGCCCACCTGAGGGACGAACACAACGCCACACCCACAGGACAAGCTGCTGCTGTAGACGGGGGCGACCAGTAGGGGGCCGCCGTACCGTGACAGATCCCCCCTCCAAGCCGCACTCCCCTCCACCAGCTGTGCGGCCTACAGCAGCAGCACACAAAACAAAGGGGCAGGCAGGCAGGGACAAGGGACACACCCCCTGTAGTCCCGGAGCTGAAACACAAAACAAACACAGGTTAGCTCACCTACCTGGGCGGGACCCTGGACCGACTGGGCCGTCCACAAGACAAAACCACGCCCCGGTCGGTCACAGGGCCCTCACGCCCTAACCGGCCTTAAGCCGCATAGCCCCACAGGTGCGAGGACGGCGGGCCACGACTCCGTGTCCGTCTGGGGTGTATGTGTGCAGGTTACCTCCCTGGGGCGTGGCCAAGTCACCTCCTGGACCTACCTCCTCCCGGAGCTGGCCCCTGCCTTCTGCTAGGGGCCACCCCAGCCTCCTGGGGAGTCAGCCCCAGCCGGAGCCTGACTTTACGAGGTGGACTCCTCCACCAAACCCAGGAGCGCCAGAGACCGAGGCCCAGAGCACCCTTATCGCGGGCTGGGGAACAGCCCCCAAGGGCCTCCTGGTCACCCCGAGCAGGAGGGAGGATCTCCATCTTCAGCAGGAGCTCTTCGGACCAGAGCCCTATCGTCCCCAAACATCCGGGGGCCCCAGCCCTCTAGGGAGGGGCTCTTTCCGACCGGGCTCCGGTCACCCCACAACATAAGGGGGCTCTTGCCAGCTGGAGACCCCCACAAGGTCCAGGACTGCCACGATCCACCGCCAGGGAGAAGCACCTGCACATAAAACACAAAAAGCACACACACACCCACACACACCAACACAAAACACAGACGCGCACTGCCCTGATCCCCCTTACAATGGGGGAGGGGTCTCCGTCTTAGCAGGGGAGTTCCACCTGCTCAGGAGAACCCCCCACGTTCCTGGTCAGGGCCTCCCTTAGGAGCGACGCCCTCCGTGCCACTCCCCGTGGCACGGGACCATCACTGGTCCACCCCCACACACACACTCAAGGGGGAGGAGCATGTGTGGAATTACACACAACAGTTCACAAGCACGCTAGGACAAAACACACAAAGACTAGACAAAAGCACGGTGCAAAACGGCAAACGGACAGGACTCACACATGCGCGCTCTACACAAACAGTGGTGACGCGCCGCTCAAGTTCGCAGTCGCTCCCCACATAAAACAGTAGACACACGGGGGAGCGAGGCGACCGTGACGAGCGGCGACAGCGTCACACACAACACATTCAACAATTAACACCAGCGAGCGACGCACAACGTTCCATACATCCGTTCACTCACACACACACACATGCACACACATGTGACCACACAACACGAAGAGCCCGACCGGGGTCGACTGCCCTGGTCACCACCGTGCTGCACACACACACAACGTTTCAGCACGGCGGGGCTCTTCAACAACAAACAAAACACCATGCAGACAAACACTTACCACGAGACATGACCACGAACGAAGGAGAAAGCAAAGGAGACTGGCGGCTTCCGAAGGTGGCTGGTTATTCTGTGACGGGCAGGGTGAGCGAAAATAAATGGAAGCGATCACGCCAAGTCTCAGGGAAATAGGATGGTTTAATATGTAAAGTGCGCAAACCAAAACCCGTGAACTGATCCGAATTAAGGATATAATAACCAGCAGTCAACTGGTACAAAGACAAGACATATATAGACGAACAAACGACCCTCAGGTGAGACGGATCGCGGGCTCCGCCCACCTGAGGGATGAACACAACGCCACACCCACAGGACAAGCTGCTGCTGTAGACGGGGGCGACCAGTAGGGGGCCGCCGTACCGTGACAATATGTATTAATAGGCTACGTACTTTTTCAGTATTAGTGCTTATACATTAGCAACATTGATTTGTATGTGACATATAATTAAAAAGATTTTCTTGACATACATTTCTACATATATTTGAGCAACATATATTTATCAAGCTTATTTATTATATTTTTCAAATATTTGCATATATATTTTAAATGAATATAAAATGTAGATTTTGTATATTATAAAATGTATATTGTAAGTTTTTTACATGTACAGTGAGGGATAAGCCATATGCAAAGAGACGAATTCCAAGATACCAATGTAATTGGCCAATAAAGTGATTCTACCGTAACACTGAGACTGGTCAAAGGCTAACCACACGCATGTACACTTTGTGTTATGAAAAACTGTCAATAGAGTACTGGATGATATACTAAGACAGTATTAGCTTAAACAGGAATTGATCCATGCTTCCATCCTCCTTTTGCCAACAGATTTCCGCGTCTGAGCAACCATGGGTAGGGGCACTTTGTGGAAAGCAGCTGTCACCTCTAGGCAATAAACTGTTTTGCTTGACTCTAGCAGGCAAGGGTGGAGGTGATACCAGGGCACACTGATATCTTTGTTTGTCTATGGAGGGGCTTTTGAACAGTAAGGATGTTTGAAAACTATGCTCGAAGACTTTTAGTACTGTGAAACCAAAGCTACACCAGCTTGCTCAAAGAACATTTAAAGGACTTTTAGTTATTTTAAAAAATATTTAAAAGTATCACTAGACAACAGGTATTTTTCTCACTGATGTAAGAAGATCTGGCCATATAGTCCTTAGGCTTTACATTTGGCATTAGCCATTGTATACAGCCTGATCAAATGCAATATCAGTAGAAATAAATATAATAGCAGCTCACATTAGCTCACAAAAGTAACATTTACTTACTAACCATTGCATATTTGAGATAAGTGCGTCAGGAACTCTGCCTACAGGGCAGGACAGGATGTCTTAGAGGACTTCCTGAAAATACAGTAGCAGGATGTGAACACTCAGATGTTTAATGAGTATCCTGTCTCCTAACCACAGACAGCTGGCACCTACACCATGGAGGCACACCTATAGACCTGTGAGGATGTTGGCATCCTCTCAGTGTATCGCACGCAAAGGTTCTGCTTTTGTAAACACAAAGGTTCAGTTTTAGATTTCATTTTGCTAAGGCATCTGCAGAATTAGAGACGTAAACAGAGACCCATATACTGCAGAGTCTGTAACATAAATGAAGGAATAAAGTATTTTATACTTGCATGTCATGAGGAACTTGAACTATAGATAGTAACTATACCATTATAGACAGGTCTATTGACTTCCATGAAACACTAATCACAGCATTGTTACTACATATGCCAGTACCTATACCTATCACCCTGAAATATCTAGTAATAATGGTCTTGGGGGCAGAAACATATATAATAAAGACATGTAGGACCATAAAATTTTGGTTAAGAGAGTAAAATATGATCATTTAGTGTATTTTAATGTATGCTCACTGAAAGGCCCTACCTCAGCTTGTGTTTGGAGGACTGGGGTTGTACATTAGAATAGCAAAGAGAGTAGAATCACAGTAATCTTTATTTGGCATACACATTTGCATATATTAGAAACTTATCTCAATGCCACATAAGAATGAGTGGAATCACACAATTGCACATCAAATAACTTTAATGTAAATACAGCATATTTGTGCATTAGAATTAATATAGCATAGCTGTCAGTGCTGTCAGGTCATAATGGGAAATGAGAATGAGGATTTGAAGCTATGAAAGACATGTTAGAATGGCATGAGACTCATACAAGATAATGTCTGTATTCCTCTTCTAAATGTTTTGTACTTTTCAAAAAAAGTTTCATAAGGTGGTACGGGATCAAGACAGGAGGATGTCAAGAGGAAGATACATGAACAAATGCGTGGTGCACTGTCAGCCGTTACAAAGGCTGTTCCCCTGAGCAGTGACTGTTAATATCAATCTCACAAGATGGGAAATGACATAAATAAATTTCATCTGAACTCTGTCAGTGAAGAGTGTGGCCACAGGTACCATCACAAGGCTGCAGAGATGAACAGACCCAGTTAATGACATGTCATGTTTAGATTGCCACAGACATCTGTGTACAAAGTCAAAAGCTACTCTAATAGTAGTATTATAAGTTTTAGTTGGAGAATATACAGGTCAATTGACAAAGTGCAAATCTTCTTTTCGCTTCAGTCAGGAAGGAATGAAGACAAATGTAATTTGCTGTCATTCACTCTCTGATCATCTGTTTGTTCTACAAGTGTGTATTCATGGCCAGCAATGACACAGCTTTTCTTCTCTAAAATATTGTTCTCTAATGTTTGACTGTAATCAACACATTTATGACCATATCCTCTTCCTCATGGTTTTATGGCCATTAAGTACTTATATAGAATAGTATAGGCCTGCAGCAGAGATGTTCAAAAGTTGCAAAATACGAGTCCCAAGTCATGTCACAAGTCTTTAGGCTAGAGTCCAAGTCAGGTATCAAGTCAATACCATGATACGCTTAGGACCATGAGATGGAAAATAGCTATTTTAAATATTAACTTGGTAGTTTCTATTGTTGACCGTTCCCCACTTCCATGTACTGTATTGCCTATTTTATGTGTCTCTTATTATATTATTATGAAAACTGTCTGTTTTCTTAATAAACCCATGGATCTCCTGCACTTGCGTCTTACCCATGCCGATCCTATGTGACGCACGTTACACGTGTCACTCCTGTAAAATGAGTAAAATACTTTTTTTTATCTACAGTTAACTTAAAATGTCTGGTTGATTTGGTTTGTTTACGTGGCTACTAGGCTAATTGGAGCAACTACGCTAGTTGTAATAACGGCTAAGTGTCTAACATAAACAAAACAAACCTATTTGAGTGTGTTTTAGGTGCTTAATACATTTGATGTGGTTTTTCAGTCTTTCATTTATTTTCCACATTCTTTATACATTGTGTCCTTTGGTTTTGTCCAAGGATTTGAATTCCCTCTAGTCAAAGACTCCACGTGCGATGTTCCAGCCACAGCCATGGCAAGCTCGTTTGTTTACATTTGCCACTTCTCTCTGATTTCTCGAGTTGAACGTAATTGGGGACGAGTTTCAATTCAAGTTTGAAGTCTTTTTGTAGGCGTCTTAAGTGCGACTTGAGTCACTCACTCGAGTGCCCATCTCTGGCCTGCAATGCATAAATATACTGTGCCATCAATACAAACAACCTTAAGATAATTTTCAACAAAACAATATGAACTCTGCATACTAAGTCCTATTTTACATACATTGGTCAGCGATCCTCAACTTCATTCATCACGGGTCAGCTTCTGAGCACAGCAGCACTGATAGCAGTGATGCTATTGTGATATAGAGTGTCATATTGGCATGAGAGCACAGTCATAGAGTTGTAATAGTTTTTTTTACATGTCAGTGTCACTGCTGGGTGCAAATAAAGTACCACCAGATGGACAAATGTGTGCAAATGTTTACCTATAAGGTGTTTTCAAACAAATACACTATATTGCCAAACGTATCTGCTCACCCATCCAGATTATCAGAATCAGGTGTTTCAATCACTTCCATGGCCACAGGTGTATAAAATTAAGCACCTAGGCAAGCAGACTGTTCTTACAAGCATTTGTGAAAGAATGGTTCGCTCTCTGGAGCTCAGGGAATTCCTGCGTGGAACTGTGAAAGAATGGCAACAAAACCAGTGGTGAAATTTCTTCGCTGCTAAATATTCCAGTCAGTTGTCGGCTGTATTATGAGAAAATGGAAGTGTTTGGGATTGACAGCCACGAAGTGGTAGACCATGTAAACTGACAGAGCTGGGTCAGTGGATCCTGAAGCGCATAGTGTGAAGAGCTCACCAACGTTCTGCTGAGTCAATCACTACAGACATCAAAACTTCATGTGGCCTTCAGATTAGCTCAGAAACAGTGCACAGAGATGGAATGAGTTTCTATGGTCGAGTAACTACTTCCAAGGCATATATCACCAAGTGCAATGCAAAGCGTCAGATGTTGTGGTGTAAAGTACACCACCACTGGACTCTAGAGCAGTGGAGGCATGTTCTCTGGAGTGATGAATCGCACTGCTCCATCTGGTAATCTAATGAATCAGTCTGGGTTTGGCGGTTGCAAGGATAACGGTACTTGTCTGCCTGCATTGTGTCAAATGTAAAGTTTGGTGGAGGGAGGATTATGGTGTGGGGTTGTTTTTCAGTAGCTGGGCTTGGCCCCTTCCAATGAAAGGAACTCTGACATTTTGGACAATTCCATGCTCCCAATTTTGTGGAAACAGTTTTGAGCTGGCCTCTTCCTCTTCCAACATGACTGTACACCAGTGCACAAAGCAAGGTCCATAAAGACATGTATGGCAGAGTCTGGTGTGGATGAACTTGACTGGCCTGCACAGAGTCCTGACCTGGACCTGATAGAACACCTTTGGGATGAATTAGAGCAGAGAATGGAGCCAGGCCTTCTTGTCCAACATTAGGCCTGTGTTGAAAAAATCGATTTTCCGATTCAGAATCGATTCGCATATGATGATCTGATAATCGATTCGTACGTCCAAAGATCGATTTTTTGTGAACTTTTACCCCCGCCTCGTCACTGAATTCACGCAGGCGTGCTCGGTCTAACTAACTGTAAAACAACATGGCATCGGACAGTGACGGTAACGACGATAGTCAAATCGGCAATCTAAAAACAGAAGGACAGTTTATCCAGTGTCAGTGACTATTTACAGTTAGTCCATGTCACTGGCAGTTTACCCAGTGTTTTTACAGTTTAAAAAAGTTAAAAATGTTCTTGTAACGTTGGGCGCAAGGCGATGGACGAGACAGAATCCTTTGCACTTTCCAAATCGTTACGTTTATTACATTTACCAAAGCGCAGATAGCGCACATAAAACACATTTACATAGAACATGTGTGACTCAAACAACGAGCACAGGACGCTGCGCGAACGCACATTAAGTAGACAAACCACACAAACCCCACGTGATGACGAGACGAGCCACAGGTGAGGATTATCACAAGACGCACCCGCACCCACGGAGATACGCAGACGAGTAGACGCAGACAACGTTAACACACGCCCAACAGGGAGGGGTCGGGGACCGTAACGTGAGGGTTCTGTTCTTATAATCTCACTTTAAAGAAAAATACACGTTTACATTTTATACTTTCAGTTTATTAAGTGTGAGCAATTTTAAAATAAAAATGCATTTGGTAGCAACATCTTTTGGGTGACTTCTTAATTATTTCAATCATAATAATAATGCACTGGTTAGTGTCCCAGTAGGAGTCCACTGTTGCAGATATAGACACCTCAAAGATGTCCTCTGTTTATTGTCCTGGATTACCTTTCTTGAAGGTAGATTTATGATTACCCTTTTCACCAGTCTTCCAGCCATCAGTAACTACCAACTACCAGTAACTATTTGCTGATTAATATTGATATAATACTAGTTTTAACATGTTGCTTCTGTACATAGTCAGGAAACAGCTCAAATAAATACATTTTTAATAACACTAAACCTCGAATTGGATCGAATCGGATCGAATCGATTAAATCGGATTAAATCGAAATAAATCAATTCTTAATCTTCAGAATCGGATCGATTCTTGGAATTTGAATCGATACCCAGCCCTATCCAACATACTAGAATGTGACCTCTCAAATGCGCTTAGAGAAGAATGGTCAAAAATCCCCATAAACCTTGTGGACAGCCTTCCCAGAAGAGTTTAAACTGTTGAAGCTGTTGAAGTTAGCTGCAAAGGGTGAACCAACGTCATACTGAACCCTATGGATTAGGAATGGGATGTCACTTAAGCTCATATGTCAAGGAAGGTGAGCAAATATTTTTGACAATATCAGTGGGGAACCGTCAGGGCCCTTTACGCCCTCTCAGAGGGTTTAAAATATTCTTAAAACATAAATATATACAATACAATTTATCCAATTTTATTTTATCTACTTACAGTTTGACAATCGACATCTAAACAATTACAAAAATATAAGCAAATAAATTATTCACCCGTGTCTATTCAATGTGTTGGAACGTGAGGGGTTAAATTAAGTGGAAGCCTGTGAGCCTGTGTCTCCCCTATCAGGACTGGGATGCCTCCGCAGAATGTTGGTGATTGGTTGTTCCGCTGTTCGTTTACAGAGGGCCAGGCAATTATAATTCAGTTTCAATACCAGTTTCAAATGACAGTAAAATTGACCAATCATACCTTCCGTCTTAGTGGGAGTGCTTAATTGTACGATAATTTCTGCCCCCTTTGGCGACGCTAGCTAGCGTTAGCGTACCACCACTAGCTAGTCTCGATTCATTGCTTTGATGCCCTCGTGCGCGTTGTTTACATATTCCGCTCCCGAGGAACACGGAGATAGAAATCTTATTTTGCTTAAGAAGTTATCTAGTACAGATGTTATTGATTATTGAGTTTCTAAAGTACCGTACTGTCATCTCATTTTTTTTTTTTTTTCTTTATTGCAGTTAATTCGGAGAGGTCACGATTCGCTACTGGGCAATATAGTGTACCTCTAATAAAGATGAGGTGAGTTCATCTGAGGTGAGTATGTGTCAACCTACATACTCTTATCCAAATTCTCTTTGGAGTCCAAAATGGCATTGTTTCTAGTAGCCATCCACTGTGAGAAAAATGTTATTGTTAATCAGACATGTGAACAAGTCACTAAGTTGCAAGTAACAAGTAAGTCTCAAGTCTTCAATCAATCAATCAATCAAATTTTATTTATATAGCGCTTTTTACAACAGTTGTTGTCACAAACCAGCTTTACAAGTGCCGAGTCCGAGCCCCCAGTGAGCAAGCCAAGGGCGACAGTGGCAAGGAAAAACTCCCTAGTTTTTGCATGAGGAAGAAACCTTGAGAGGAACCAAGACTCAGGGGGGGAGCCCATCCTCCTCTGGCCGACACCGGTCACCATGACAACAACAACAATATAGACAGAATGTAGACAGAATGTAAAAGATGCAATAATGTCCATTTAGACCGAAAAAGATGTAATAATGTCCATCATGGTGTAGGCATCCGGTTAGGCAGGAGGTGGCCGGCCAGGATGGATCGCTTGTCTCTCCTCATCTCATTATACCTCAAGCAGGCGGGCAGCCATGTGGAGAAATGAAACAGGGAAAATTAGCTCTGTATGAGGACATATACAGGACAGGTAAAATTATAAACATTTCTGGAGTGTGGCAGCAACTCCGGCACTAAGTTAAATTATTACAGCCTAGCTAAAAAAAAGGCAGAACCAGAAGGTAACATAGGCTTGGGGGCATTCTGAGACAATGGCATCCGTCCACTGCACTGTCAACAAACTTGAGTGACCACGAGCAGTGACAGGATGACAGCACCAGCACCCCAGTCTACCATAAAACCCTTCGTCTATGAACCCCTGGATCTGTACCTTTATCTAAGGGGGATATTAATTATCAAATGCTAGACTAAATAAGTGGGTTTTCAACCTAGATTTAAAGATTGTGACTGTGTCAGAGTCCCGGACACATTTAGGAAGATTATTCCAAAGCTGGGGGGCCTTATAAGAAAAGGCTCTTCCCCCTGCTGTTACCTTGTTAATTTGTGGAACTAATAACAGACCAGCACCCTGTGATCTTAGTTGACGTGGGGGTTCATAGTAGGAAATAAGTTCCTGGAGGTATTCAGGAGCAAGCCCGTGTAGTGCTTTATATGCTAATAATAGAATTTTAAAATCAATACGAAATTTAACTGGGAGCCAATGCAGGGCTGATAGGACTGGTCTAATATGCTGAAATTTTCTAGTTCTGGTCAGAACTCTAGCTGCGGCATTTTGAACTACTTGAAGTTTATTTAGATTCCTATTTGAACATCCTGACAGTAGTGAATTGCAGTAGTCTAGTCTAGAGCTAACAAAGGCGTGCACCAATTTTTCTGCATCATCCTGTGATAATGCATTTCTTAATTTGGCAATGTTGCGGAGATGTAGAAAAGCTATCCTAGTAGTATTATCTATATATTTATCAAATGATAGGTCGGAGTCGAGTATGACGCCTAGGTTTTTGGCTACTGTGCCAGGTGTAATGGGATAGTCTGCAAGATTAAGCATTAAATTTGGAATTTACAATCTTCACAATCAAGTCTCGAGTTAAGTCCCAAGTCAATACAATCAAGTCTCGAGTCAAGTCCCAAGTCAGTACAAGCGAGTCTCGAGTCAAGTCCCAAGTTTTAAACTTCAAGTCCTAGTCAAGTCACCAGATGTAATTTCAATATTTAACACAATTGATGCAGTTGATTAGTAGTATATTAAGTTAGTCAGACTAACTAACGTTAAGCGTTTGAGTGTTTCGGTTCGCTTGAGTGAGATGTCGTCGCAATTGTCGTCATCACCTACCATTTTTTGGAGCATGTTGCTTGTCCTCTCCGCACAAATTCAACGCTGCTGCCCCCCTCCCCCGACCGGCTGCAGAACTTCACCTACTAGGTTACGGAAAAACTGAGCTGAGCAGTTCACATTTTACAGCACCATTTAATACAAAATTATCCAGTTATGTGATTTTATATTACTTATTTATTATGTTAAAATTAGGGTGACCAGACGTCCTCTTTTTCCCGGACATGTCCTACTTTTGAGACCTAAAAAATGTCCGGGAGAATTTCAAAATCGTCTGGGATTTTGCGAAGGAAGTGTGGGTAGATCGCATGACATTAAAAAGTAGTGTATGAATGACAGGCTATTGTCCATCTGCACTGACGGTTGTATTTTGATTGACATACATGGTAGCCAATCCAACGTCTAGGGTTTGACGACCAATCGAATCGACACACATGCCGCTAAAAATAAATTTGTAAAAGGTGTCCTCCTTTTCAGAAACCCAAATCTGGTCACCCTAGTTAAAATAAGGATTTCAAGTCTTTTCAAGTCTTAAAGCTCAAGTCCGATTCCAAGTCCAAGTCAGTAAAGGTAAAGTCTAAGTCAAGTCGCAAGTCTTCAGTGATGTTGTCGAGTCAAGTCACAAGTCATCAGTTTAGTGACTCGAGTCGGACTCGAGTCCAAGTCATGTGACTCGAGTCCACACGTCTGTTGTTAATAACAATGTTAAATGTTATGTAATTCTGAAAGTCAAATTGTCATGACTGATTTGATATTCAAATTGTTATGACTGAAAATACACTGCTCAAAAAATAAAGGGAACACTTAAACAACACAATATAACTCCAAATCAACCACACTTCTGTGAAACCAACCTGTTCAGTTAGGAAGCAACACTGATTGTGAATCAATTTCACCTGCTGTTGTGCAAATGGAATAGACAACAGGTAGAAATGAGAGGCAATTAGCAAGACCCCCTCTATAAAGGAGTGGTTTTGCAGGTGGGGACCACAGACCACTTCTCAGTACATATGCTTTCTGGCTGATGTTTTGGTCACTTTTGAATGTTGGTGGTCCTTTCACACTCGTGGTAGCATGAGACGGACTCTACAACCCACACAAGTGGCTCAGGTACTGCAGCTCATCCAGGATGGCACATCAATGCGAGCTGTGGCAAGAAGGTATGTTGTGTCTGTCAGCGTAGTGTCCAGAGGCTGGAGGCGCTACCAGGAGACAGGCCAGTACACCAGGAGACGTGGAGGAGGCCGTAGGAGGGCAACAACCCAGCAGCAGGACCACTAACTCCTCCTTTGTACAAGGAGGAACAGGAGGAGCAGTGCCAGAGCCCTGCAAAATGACCTCCAGCAGGCCACTGATATCCATGTTTCTGCTCAAACTGTGAAAAACACACTCGATGAGGGTATGATGTCCACAAGTGGGGCTTGTGCTGATGTGGTAACTACAACCCACAGACGTTGCTCAGGTAGTGCAGCTAATCCAGGATGGCACATCAGTGTAAGCTGCGGCAAGGTTTGCTGTGTCAGTCAGCAGTGTCCAGAGCATGGAGCAGTACACCAGGAGACATGGAGGGGGCCATAGGAGGGCAACAACCCATCAGCAGGACCACTACCTCCGCCTTTGTGCAAGAAGGAACAGGAGGAGCAGTGCCAGAGCCCTGCAAAATGACCTCTAGCAGGCCACAAATGTGCATGTGTCTGCACAAACGGTTAGAAACCGACTCCATGAGGATGGTATGAGGGCCCGACATCCACAGATGGGGGTTGTGCTCACTGCCCAACACCGTGCATGACGCTTGGCATTTGCCAGAGAACACCAGGATTGGCAAACTCGCCACTGGCGCCTTGTGCTCTTCACAGATGAAAGCAGATTCACACTGAGCACATGTGACAGATGTGACAGAGTCTGGAGATGCCGTGGAGAGCGATCTGCTGCCTGCAACATCCTTCAGCATGACCGCTTTGGCAGTGGGTCAGTAATGGTGTGGGGAGGCATTTCTTTGGATGGCCGCACAGCCCTCTATGTGCTCACCAGAGGTAGCCTGACTGCCATTAGGTACCGAGATGAGATCCTCAGACCCCTTGTGAGACCATATGCTGGTGCGGTTGGCCCTGGGTTCCTCCTAATGCAGGACAATGCTAGACCTCATGTGGCTGGAGTGTGTCAGCAGTTCCTGCAAGATGAAGGCATTGAAGCTATGGACTGTCCTGCCCGTTCCTCAGACCTGAATCTAATTGAGCACATTTGGGACATCATGTCTCGCTCCATCCACCAACATCACGTTGCACCACAGACTGTCCAGGAGTTGGCGGATGCTTTAGTCCAGGTCTGGGAGGAGATCCCTCAGGAGACCATCCGCCACCTCATTAGGAGCATGCCCACACTGTAAAAAAAAAATCTGTTAAATTTACGGTAAAAGACTGGCAGCTGTGGTTGCCAGAACTTCACCATAAAAAAAATGGTGACAATGTAAAAAACACTATGGTATCTTTTTTGACAACTGTAAATTTAGAACTGTTCTTTTTACGAAAAATGACTTTTTACAGCTTACAATAATATGCTGTAAAATTAACAACTTTTTAAAATAAACCTATTTACGGTGAATAATTTAAAAAACAACTGTTTTACTGTTTATCTCGATGATGAACACATTACAACCATTATTATTTTACAGTATTTGATTGTAAAGTCCAACTTCACAGTAAATTACTGGCAGGCCGCCATCACTCGGGCCGCCCAGTTGTTGCCACATTTTAAGACAACAAGGCACTTTTATTTAAATTGCCTTAGCAACGTAATCACGCATGAAGCCGTAATCACAGGTCATTAGCACTGTAACATTACACAAACACAGTAGGTAGACTCAGACAATGTACAACTACATAAACTAATACAGGGAGACTTAAACTAACAAAACATAATCAAATACATAATCAACAACAGCATGTCATAACACTTACACATAACGCATATCAATAATGGAGCCGCGGGGGCTCATGGGAAGTAGCGTCGTCCCCCGTGGACCGACGCTACACAATTTTCCAGACTTTAAGCAGAAAAAAATGTTTTCTCAAAAATCAGCAGTGTGCCTTGTATGTGCACTGAATAAAAAAATCTGTCCCTGACACAGATACGTAATGTGTACAGTACGTACGCTGGCAGCAATAAACTAATCAGAGAACATTACGTAAAACGTAATTGAGTAAAGAACAGCCGGGAGAAGCGTCTCTACAGTCACCATTCGACTGAAGGCAGCAATGATAGCACAAGACTTGAATATTGAAAACATTTTAAGTGCACCTTATGGTCCAGAAAATACGGTATTCCTTATATGTATAAATATTTGACCCATATTTACAATGACAATTTCTAAAATGGCAGTACATTGTCCTATATTTCAACATGCTTTACCTTTCAGCACTGGCCATAAATTTATCATTTTAGAAATCAAGGTGCGATTTTGCTGATTGATTAATGGTTTTCACTGTAAATTGAAATGTAGGTTACTCATCAGCAAAATCTGTAATTTAGACTGAATATTTTTTTATTTTTAGGGTAATTACTTGTTGACTACATTACGGAATTTTCCAATATATTTTACCTAAAATATTGAAATTAACATAAAAAATGTGTGCTTTCTACATATTATGACTGTAAAAATTAATTTTATATACTGTTTATTTTTTAAAGTAAACTATTGCATCTGTTACAGTAATATATCGTTTTCTACTTCATGATCTTTTACTGTTGCTATTTTATAGTTTATTACCGTAAATTCAACAAACATTTTTTACAGTGCAGGCGTTGTAGGGAGGTCATATAGTCATGTGGAGGCCACACACAATACTGAGCCTCATTTTGACTTGTTTTAAGGACATTACATCAAAGTTGGATCAGCCTGTAGTGTGTTTTTCCACTTAAATTTTGTGTGTGGCTCCAAATCCAGGCCTCCATTGGTTAATAAATTTGATTTCCATTGATGATTTTTGTGTGATTTTGTTGTCAGCACATTCAACTTTGTACAGAACAAAGTATTCAATGAGAATATTTCATTCATTCAGATCTAGGATGTGTTATTTGAGTGTTGCCTTTATTTTTTTGAGCAGTGTATAATATTTTCCACATTATTCCTAAGTGTTTGACACTAGGAATGTTGAAGAACTAAGCAAGAAAAACATTTAAGTACAGAAACTTTACTTTTGAATGGCTAAAGCTATCTCATGTGATTTGCAAGGTGCTTCTGTAACATCAGAATGAGTGTCTATTTGTAAATGAAAACTATTAGTAAAGCCAATATATAAACATTTCCAGTTTTTTATTCATTATTTAATTCATAAATAACAAATATTGAAGTCAGTTTAAAAGCAGTACACCAGACAGGATGTGCTGCTTCATGTCCACTCTCTAGTAGAATAACTTCCCCTGAACAAAGTCACAGTGCAGTAAGAACATGCCTGTGCATCTTAGGGAGGGGTGCATGCACCCATGCAGGGTCCACTAAGCAAATGTGCCCACACACCCAGGCATGAATTACACGTACACACATGCATACACATGCTGGACCATTAAAATACCAGACTGGCCTTTTGTTTGTCATGTCTCAATAAAAGTGCAATATATTGAAAGTTCCTCCCAAAGTGGGAGGGAAGCAGTGAGCAGTGGGTAAGACACATATAAGGGGTCTGAGAGCAGACTGACCCAGCAGTACATGTCCTTTACCTGAGGAGTGTGCCTAGACCCACCCTTCAGTCCACCATGGAGTGGAGGACACCTGCACTCTGTGTACTGGCCCTGGCTCTTACTTGGGGCCTCCAGGCAAACGCTATGAGGGGTAAGAGATGATGAACATTTTGAACAGTGTTAACAGTGCTAAGTCATTCAGATATGTTTGGTATTTATGTGTGTTTATTTTACATAATATTTGTTTTAGAATATTCAACATAGTTTATAGGTGTACCTGTGCTAGAATGTGCACTTTGATTTTTCAAATCACTGTTAATATTTACTTTTACATGTATTATGGTAGAACGTATTCACTTTTAAAGTGATTAGCTAATGTATGTGGGTTATTCTGCTAATGACACCACATTGTGCCATCACCAGTGTTGGGAACGTTACTTTAAAAAAGTAATTAGTTATAGTTACTCACTACTTGTTCAAAAAAGTAACTGAGTTAGTAACTGAATTACTCTATAATAAAAGTAACTCGTTACCAGGGAAAGTAACTATTTGCGTTACAGTTAAAAAAAAGGTTATATGCCAATTAATTAAGTTTTTTTTTAAGCAGTTGAAATGAGTAGATCAGAAAATTGTTTAACTTTTGATATTTATTGCACATCCACAGACCAGTGCAGAATAAAATCCTTTAAAATCCCAAATCTTTGAAAAAAAAGCAAAAGTAAACAGTTACACTATATAAAGTGCATTTACATCTATGAAATTAAATTAAATTCTCTCAACCTGAGACAACTGGTTTGTTTACAACAGAAGTAAACTTAACAATAAAACCTCTATTCTTAATTAAATAAATCAAATACCCAGTCTGGTAGACATTCAGGAACTTCAAGTATTTTCTTACATAATGTTTATATCTCCTTGAAAATTCTAGTTTTCTTCGGCTTGCACCTGACGCCATTTCGGTCTCTTCTCCATTTGTGTCGTGTCACTCGCGTGCTTCGGCGCGCGTGTAAAAACACTGGCTCTGATTGGCTATCATAACGCTGCCTTAGCCAATCGATTACTGACTTGTTAAGTTAAACAGGTGTTACACCGAGAACTGTGACCTATCGAGATCTGTTACTTCTCACTAGCCTGGGCAGCGGCCCGCTTGCATTACTGTTAGTATATCAATATATAGTAACGCACCGCTTTTAATGACCAGTAACGTCAACGGCGTTGTAACGACAGGAAAAGTAACTAATTATATTATCCCAATGAAGAACAATTATATCAAATTTTTGAGACAATAATTTTTGAGACCAAAGACAATGCTTAATGTTAGTATATAAGACTACTTATATTAAATTAATGCAGCATATGACTAAGTTACTGAAATCTTACATGCACAATAAGTAAAAAAAAAAAGTTTATCACACTGTGTTTGTGCAATCTCCCAATTAGTAAAAGGTTTTCCAGCATTAGCAAATACATTTTGTGTGTTTAACATCTCTTTTGAGAATAAAACTGAGCTTGACAAATGTGTTTGACTAGCATTTATGCTAGCTACACTTAGACCACTTTGTCAGTGGTAAAGACCACTGCCTCTTGCACCCTTCATTACTGGACAAGTTTTTCCAACAGTATAATTGATAAGGGAATGTTCTATAAGGTGGTAAACTATTTGCAACACAGTTTTAACAGGTGACATGCTAGTAGTGGATTAGTGGAAATAGTTGATAGTAGTCAATGGGATTATTATAAATGCTTCTGTGGGGTTTTGACTTATGATGAACTAGTAAGAGTAATCTAATATGATCTTTCTAAAATTACTTTACTTGATATTGATTTAATTATACTACTTTAGAGTGCAGTAAAAAGAGAAAAAAGGAACTAAAATGCAACTAACATTTCCACTGTGATGAAATAATGGTATCTGATCTGCACTGTCCATGACTTGCAAAAAAAAAAAAACACTGTGCATCTTTTTAGTCACAAGATGGTAAAAGGGTTCATGAAAAATTGTTGACCAGCAAAGGGACTTGGATTAATCTGGGTGTTAAGGAGTGTTTAGGATTAAAATGCTCCTCTGGTTCTGTATTACCCTGGAAATCTTTATTTATCACTTTAATTTTGGAAGTACAAACTTTGACTTTGAAAAACTTACAAAAACAAAAAAAAGAATTGTAGAAAATAACCAAATTTTCTAAGTTTTATGATAAAACAACAATTAATTAAAAAGACAAATCATGAAATGTTCAATTAAATAGGGTATATTTTAGACCACCAAGAAGAGGTCTGCATTCCTGCGGTAATCCCGAGGGTCCCGTCAGAATATCTTGCAGCGCGGGACAGAATTTAATTTTTATTGGCGGGAGCGGAAGTTTAATTAGTCCAGGCGATGCGGGAGCGAGACCACATATACATGTAGAAAAATCCCGCAAATTAATAAATAGTCTAGAAAATTATAATAATAACAACACAGTGATTTCCATACATTTCCAAACAGGCGAATACACCACAATTAAGACAACTACAGGAAAGTCTGATGTATGGAAGTCATATTTCATTGTAATTAATGGAGATGGAAGTTGTCTACCATTTGCTTGTTGTGATAGATGTCAGTAAGTGTTGGTATACGTCAAATGTGTTTGGACTGTGGTAAGAAATGGGACAGCGCGATCCATCGCTATATTGCTGATTTAATAAATACATAAGAAAATTTCAAGTACTAAATGTAATTAATTCAATTCATATTAGAATTGCGGGCGGGGGCGACAGAAATATGTATGTGGTGGGCAGGTGCGGGATTAAAACAAGCGATTTTTTGGCCGGTGCGGGCGGGACAAGCAGAAGCGGGTGGGAGCGGGATTAAAACAAGCGATTTTTTGGTGGGAGCGGGCAGGAGCAAGACTAAAAGAAGCGGGAGCGGGCAGGAGCGGGATTAAAAAAGCAGTCCCGCACAGACCTCTACCACCTACTACTGCAAACAACTTTGAAGTTAATTTTCCTAATGTCTATGTATTACAATATAAAGAAAAAAATATTAAAACCTTGAACTTTCTTGTTTCTTTGTGGGCTTGCTTTTGTTGTTTTGTTTTATTTTTGTTTCTCCATTCTAGTCCGGCGCATCAACCATGTTGACAACATCTGTAGCATGTGGGGAGATTTCCACTTCAAAACCTTTGATGGAGACATATATCAGTTCCAGGGCACTTGTGAATACAACCTGGTCTCTGAGTGCCAAAAGCCCGTGCAGAGCTTCTCAGTACATGTGAAAAGGTCACAGTCCCATTGGAGCCCGGAGATCACCAGAGTGCTGGTTACCATAGGAGACATACCCATTGTGCTCACAAAGAAACTGGTTATGATCAACGAAGAGATGTAAGATACTGGGAATGTTTGTTAATCTTAAACAAGAATGTAATAATGTTACATATCTGCTAGTGACATGCAACTATGAGTTGTAATTTTAACACTAATTTTACACTAATACCTGACCTGTTTTGCTCCCATCATTTATTTTCTGTTTTCATTCCTGTCTCTTTGTCTCTCTGTGTTTCTCTCTCTCTCTCTCTCTCTCTCTCTCTCTCTCTCTCTCTCTCTCTCTCAGTGTAACACTTCCCTACTATGCAGCAGGGGTGCTGCTGGAACAGAATGCTATTTACACTAAACTGTATGCCAAAATGGGCCTTAGTGTCATGTGGAACAGAGAGGATGCTGTCATGGTAAAATCATCACGTTAACTTGGTTCCTTTTCACCTTTTCAAAACTATACACACAGCACCACATTATGTCTCCTCACCCAAAACTAACTTAATAAATAAAGAGCTTAAATGAAACTGGGGTTTACTTTCAGGTAGGCCTGTGTTGAAAAAATCGATTTTCCGATTCAGAATCGATTCGCATATGATGATCTGATAATCGATTTGTACGTCCAAAGATCGATTTTTTAGTGAACTTTTACCCCCGCCTCGTCACTGAATTCACGAAGGCGTGCTTGGTCTAACTAACTGTAAAACAACATGGCGTCGGACAGTGCCGGTAACGACGATAGTGTAGATATTTGTTCCTTGTCCGAGTCAATGATCAGACGATTAGAATCAGTGCGACGTTTTATTCACGAACATGCAAAGTACCAAAAAGAAACTGAGCAAGTAACTCACGGGCTGCACAAGGAGAGAGGACCAACACCGAGCATTCTGATTGGCTATGCATTAGAACACATGCAGATACGGTGGCCCATAGTGATCAATCATTTAGACAAATGAACTGGGCTCCTTGCACATCTCCTTCACAGTCCCAAGTTTGGCATGACCTTTGGGGGTCTGCAAACAGACCACTTGTCCTTCTTGGAGAGGCTGTAGCTGGTGACTTGACCTGTCGTAATGGCGCTTTAGAGCGAGCCGCTTGTTGAGAAGCTGTGCACCGACTTGCTGGGCACTTTTTGGGGATGGTTCTAGTAGTTTTGTACATACAGGGATGGCTGCGCGTGTTTGACGTGACATCAGACGTTCAGCAGGTGAGCCCAATGCTGGATCACGGGGAACATTCTGGAGGTTCAGAAGATTGAGGAATACATCGGTTCCATCTCTGTGAGATTTTTCCATCAGCTGCTTGGCACTGCGGACTGCTCTCTCCGCAAGGCCGTTTGACTGGGGATACTCAGGGCTGCTGGTGGCATGGATGAAATCCCACTTCTGACACCATGTAGATATTTGTTCCTTGTCCGAGTCAATGATCAGACGATTAGAATCAGTGCGACGTTTTATTCACGAACATGCAAAGTACCAAAAAGAAACTGAGCAAGTAACTCACGGGCTGCACAAGGAGAGAGGACCAACACCGAGCATTCTGATTGGCTATGCATTAGAACACATGCAGATACGGTGGCCCATAGTGATCAATCATTTAGACAAATGATCTACAGATAGTCAAATCTAAAAACAGAAGGACAGTTTATCCAGTGTCAGTGACTATTTACAGTTACTCCGTGTCACTGACCGTTTACCCAGTGTTTTTATAGTTTAAAAAAGTTTAAAATGTTCTTGTAACGTTGGGCGCAAGGCGATGGACGAGACAGAATCCTTTGCACTTTCCAAATCGTTATGTTTATTACATTTACCGAAGCGCAGACAGCGCACATAAAACACGTTTACATAGAACGTGACTCAAACAACGACGAGCACAGGACGCTGCGCGAACACATATTAAATAGACAAATCACATAAACCCCGTAACGTGACAGTTCTGTTCTTATATTCTCACTTTAAAAATACACGTTTACATTTTATACTTTCAGTTTATTAAGTGTGAGCACTTTTAAAATAAAAATGCATTTGGTAGCAACAGCTTTTGGGTGAATTCTTAATTATTTCAATCATAATAATAATGCACTGGTTAGTGTCCCAGTAGGAGTCCACTGTTGCAGATATAGACACCTCAAATATGTCCTCTGTTTATTGTCCTGGATTACCTTTCTTGAAAGTAGATTTATGATTAGCTACCCTTTTCACCAGTCTTTCAGCCATCAGTAACTACCAACTACCAGTAACTATTTGCTGATTAATATCGATATAATACTAGTTTTAACATGTTGCTTCTGTACACAGTCAGGAAACAGCTCAAATACATTTTTAATAACACTAAACCCCAAATTGGATCGAAACAGATTGAATCGATTAAATCAGATTAAATCGAAATAAAACGATTCTTCATCTTCAGAATCGGAATCGGATCGATTCTTGGAATTTGAATCAATACCCAGCCCTACTTCCAGGTAGAAATTTTGAAGTACAACAGACGTGCAGGGTACTAGTTCTCTGGTATTGAACCAGTGGTGAAAGGGGAAGTCGATTAGTGCAAGTCATACCATTTCATTTCATCTTTTGCACAATATGTGAAAAGGTTGTCTAGTGATTTAGCATATTGCAATACATATTAAAACATTTAAATACAAAGTTCTTACTGAGAATTTTATCATTATCAACTATACAGTTCATTATATACATATTCAAATTTTTTAAATTGATAATATTGTTGAGAAATTATCTCGATCCTAGAACTTTGGAGCTTGGTTTAAAACTGTATTAGATTGAAAGCATTTGTAGATTAAAAAAAAAAAGTCAAGAAATAAAGTCAGCCACAGTAGAACAACCTCAATATTGTGAATGGACAGCCATTGTACCATTCAGGACTCTGAAGCCTTTAAAACCAAAAACATTTTAGCTTAAGCAATAATTTTTATTTTGTTACATTTAAAAACAATTCTTTACATTATATCTGAATATTTTATAAAGCTTTGTGGAATATTTATGTTGTAAAAAATGCAACAAAATTACCAGCTTTGCCTTTCTTACTTAGGTGGAACTAGATGCTAAATATTCTAATAACACGTGTGGACTTTGTGGAGATTTCAATGGCATTCCCATTTCAAATGAGTTCTTGACTGAAGGTGAAGGTGAGCCGTGATGATACAGCTTTTTGAATTGCATGATTAATCCTCAAACTCCTGTAATCGACTTTAATGTTTTTGCTAATGTTCACCAAAGTCCACCCCTCAGCTTAACCTCATGCCCTCCAGGTAAAGGTATTTCCAAAGCACCTCAGAGAAGTTTTTTTTTTCTCTGAGCTTTCATTTTAGTGATAGAAAAGTTTGGCATTTTCTGCTGTTAAAAATCACTTTAAAACATTAAGTGAAAATGTGTTCTGAATGCTTGCTATGTTCTGCCATATAGATCGTGTGATTGGCTTTGTTGAGTTTGGCAACAAGCAAAGGATTCATGGCCCCAATGATGATTGTGGGGACCCAAATGAAGAAGATGAGTCTGCTCAAGAAACAATGGACAAGTGTCAAAAATTTGTAAGAGAACAATTCTTAGCTATTACTTTGAATTGCCACTATAAACAAATAATTTGTGTGTTGCCACTGACACTGAATTGTACTTGGTTTGACATTGTAATGCATTATATTCTCCATTATATTACACTGCCACCTTCACTTTACATCCAGTAAATAAACTAAGATGGTTTTTAGAAATGATTACACAAATTCACCTGCGCCATCTTTTATTTGTATAGTATTTAATATTAGTACTTAGACTACTGATTAGATCCAGCTTGTTAATGTTCAGACAAGTGTTTTCTATAAACTGTGTGAGGAAGTGCAGGGTCACAGTACAAATAAGGAGTTGAAGGGTAGGATTGCTGTCTTACTGTCTCTGCTCACCCATGCAGCGGGAATACTGCTCAAAACTGCTGCAGGATGAGGCCTGGTCTTCCTGCAGGAAGGTCTTAAGTGCTGAGCCCTACATCCAGACCTGCATGGTGGACAGGTGCTGGAGTCGCCCTGGGGACATAAAAGACACAGATATTCTATGTCCCACCCTGTCTGAGTATTCCCGCCAATGCTCCCATGCAGGGGGCATACCACCCAACTGGAGAACACCCATCTTCTGTGGTAAAGACCAATATAAGATTATTTGTTCGTAGTATGCTGTTTTTAATCTCATCACTGATAGCTTTAGTAATGTCCCACTCTGCACCCTCTATCTGCCCCCCCCCCCCCCCCCCCCCCAAAAATGTTTCTGTACTGCAGCTTATTCATCTAGGCTACTTTAGGAAAATTGCAAAACTTAAATATAATATTGCTGTTATTCAAAACATGTGCCAAGATAAAACAAATGACGAGAGACAAATAATAATTTGTGAAGTATTAAACAGTCCAGTAAGAATCTGTAATGAGCCTCTCTAAAAGTCATGTTCTGTTTTCCTTTATATGACCTGAGAGCTACAGTGCAGTAATGTGACTTATGAGCCATTTGGCTGGTTCTAGTACTCTCAGACCCTCTCTTCCTGCTCCACCATTGATCCGGTCTGTTGTTTTATTCACTTAGCTATACAGTGTCCCTATAACATGGTGTACTCTGAGAATGGATCCCCCTGCATGGACACATGCACACACAGAGACACCAGCTCACTGTGTGAAGAACACAAGATGGATGGCTGCTTCTGCCCACCTGGTCAGTCATACATATCCCCCATCACACCCCATTCTACAGAGCATTTTATGAACATCACATGATGTTTTGAACACACAAATGTTTTGATCTATTATATTAAGACATGTCAGGTTGCAAGACATCCCCTGATCTGCATGCATGTGTGTATGTGTGTGCGTGTGTGGGGGTGAACTCATTGCTGCAGGTACTGTGTTTGATAATATCTCTGACAAGGGTTGCATTCCTCAAGACAAATGCCAGTGTAAGCACAACCAGGCCTATAACCCTGGAGATGTGCTTCTCAAGGATGACGAAGAATGGTACTGAAATTGAACTGTTTCCCACTTAGAAGAAAACACACTTATTCCGTTCTAGTGCTTGTATAAACATATACTCTATTTCTGTGACCATTTGTTTCATTATTAAGCTGTAGGTTGCATGTATAATCCTCTGCTGTGCTGCTCCAGGCTGATAGTGCTGTGTGTTGTAGTGTTTGTCAAAATGGCAGTTGGGCGTGTGAGCATCTGCCCATCCCAGGTGTGTGTGCTGTAGAGGAGGGATCCCACTTTAGCACATTTGATGGTAAAGAATTTACCTTCCATGGGGACTGCAACTATGTCCTTTCCAAGGTGAGTAAATAGCTCTTAGAGAATACTATCATGTAAAGTTTTAATGACATTTGAAGTTGCAAATATTTCAAAGGTGATAAATAACTTATATTTGCCCTTTGTGATGGGAGCAGGGCGCAGGATGCATACTGTGCATGATTGCTGTTTCTTTATTCTCCATAGCCAGTGTTGCCATAGTTACTTTGAAACAGTAATCCGACTACTGACTACTTCTTTAAAAAGTAACTCAGTTAAGTTACTGACTACTTGCTTTTAAAAGTAACTAAGTTTGATTACTTTTAGTTACTTTCAGCAGAGGCTGATAACATGAAAATGACTACCAGTTCTGCCAATACTCACTTTATTGACATGTATTTTAACCGGAACATCAAAAATGACACTGGCATTTGTAAATTTTTTCTTGAAATAGGCTTAGGCCTACATGTTTTTTAAATAAATAAATAAGACAGTCTTTCTGTTCAACTCCGCCCACTTACAGGGTTGCCATCTCTCACGCATTGAGACACACGCATTTGACTGTCTTCACACGCTTACACGCCACACTTCCGATATCTCACGCCGAAAAAAAATCTAGTTTATTTACCTCTGATCCACATCTATGATTCAATGAGTTACTAGTTCGATCTGGCGCCAACCACCGGCGATCGATCGATCGCGATATAATACTGAATTTAGTCCATTTTACACCCCGCCCGGTAACAATTTACGTTCGCCGCCAAGCCCCGGTTTTTTTTTTCAGGTTTGACGTTGTGTTTTTGAAAGTAGACAGCACTCTGTCGCCAGGACAGAGTGTACAACGGACCTTAATGTTGTCTTCCTTAGCCGAAATAAAATCAAAATAATGCCTGTATTTCCAGCTGCTAAAGGCGAACCTCTCCTTCCATCTGACTTTGGCGCCGCAGAGCAGAGATTACGTAACCGCGTAAGAAACGTGTAGCCAAAAAATAAGAATGAATAAATATAACCTACGTTCCCTCGAAATGCAGAAATAGTAACGCACGATGTTTTAGATAAGTAACTTTAATCTGACTACTAGTTTTTAAATAGTAGTTGCGTTAGACTACTCGTTACTGAAAAAAGTAGTCCGACTACAGTAACGCGTTACTAAGTCACACGTTACCGGCATCACTGTCCATAGCAAAAGGGAAACAAAAGCACAGTGGTGAGCTGGCCAAAAATAGACAGATATCAGACTCCAGGAGTTATAGGGAAGCTACAGAGAAACACTCTGAGTGTTTTCTGTGAACACAGTCATGAGAAAAAGACTGATAAATAAATAGAGTGAGAAGGAAGGCAGACAAGCAGGTGTAGGTGATCACTAATCAGAGGGACGGGAACAGGGAAGGTGTGGTTGGTGTGTGGCAGTGGGCATGTCCCTTCCTCGAGGTGCCTGGGTGCTTTGTAAAAGTAAAAGCAATGTAGGAATGCTGGGAAATACTGGTCAAGATTTTCAGGTAATGCTTTTTGTAATGCTTTTGTGTAGCATGTTTTGACTTAAAAATAAAATAGCTTTTTTTCCCCTCTGTTTCTGCAGGACTGTGTAGGATCAAAGTTCCTGGTTTTGGGGCAGCTCATTCCCTGTGTGGCTCAGGATACAGACACCTGCTTGAAATCCATTGCAGTTCTACTCAACAATGATACAAATAATGTGTGTACCCATTCTAGCAATACCTGATGCAGTTAATAAAGAACACTGCTTCAATTGCATCTTTGTTCCTCAACAACAACAATTAAACGACCACTGCTGCTAATAATAAATGCAAAAACACCATATAAAAACTGCACTGTTTAATTATTTCCAAGTTATGTTGTGAAAGGTTTAGAAAGCAGATTCATGTTGAAAAGAAACATTGTTATGCAAACTTCTGGTAAATCTGTCTTTTCCAGGCCTTAGTCATCAAAGAAGATGGCCTAGTGAAGCACAATGGCGAGATAACCCTCCCTTACATCACACGTAAGTCCTTATAAGGTGTATTGTAAGCTAGTATACCATAGTTACCACTCCTCTGTAGCAATGTATTTATTGTTTTAATTATTATGTATTAAATAACAAGCTCTACTGAAAGAGTACATTTAATGATCATTAAAAATTCTGCTGTGAATATAACAGCTAGAGACATGACCGCACTGTATCCTACTTTGGATCTGATTTGACCATAAAAATTACTTGTTCTAGAATAGTTTTGATTCACCTTGTCTGTAGTGTGCCAATAAATATATTTAGTGGAATGATGCATGACGCATGAAGAATAACACAGCTATACGGGAATACAACAGACTGAAATTGTTCTGAAATTGCTCTGTTGAGTTCATTGTGTACTCACTTCCTTCGTCTCATACCCGTTTGCCGGTTCCACAGCTGACTTCACCGTGTTCAGACCATCGTCTTTCCACATCATGGTACAAACCACTTTTGGGCTGCAGATGCAGGTGCAGCTGGTTCCACGCATGCAAATCTACATCACTCTGGATAAGAGCTTCCAGACCAAGACCTGCGGTGAATGCTTGTCTACTGCATAATCATTACATGGCTACTCAACAAATTGAGTAGGCAGAGGGGCAGACACAAAAAATCCCATATTGTTTGTCTAGGAGTCAGATTTGCTATATTTCTGCATCTTACTTCAGATCAGATTAATAAGGCCTACTCTAAAATCCTTTGCATTTACTATCAGTGATGCAAAGTCTTAAAGTCTTCATTTATGTACTCACAAAAATATTTTCTTTCCATGGTGTGTATTATTGCAGGTCTGTGTGGGAACTTTAACATGGTGCTGTCTGATGACCTGAAGACCCCACAAGGGTTAGTAGAAGGGACAGCGGCTTCATTTGGGAACTTCTGGAAGGCTCAAGCCAACTGTCCTGACAGAACTGACAGGCATGATGACCCCTGTAGTTACAGCATAGACAGTGGTAAGAAATCCAAGATCTTCACTTAAACCTCACTAAATTCTGGTTCTGAAATTAAAGAAATAAAAGCTGATTGATGGTATATATGTATCTAGAGAGCTATGCTGAACACTGGTGCTCAAAACTGAAGGAAAAGGAAGGCCAATTTGCTAAATGTCACTCCACTGTTAACCCAGACAAATATTACAAGGTATTTTTCTTGTTTCTTTTTTAAAAAACGTACCAGGAACACTGCAGATCATTGAATTGTTTTAGCCCAAAGACAAAACTGTTACAATAAAGATATCTCAAGTGCTGTTCCATGAATGTTCATGTACAGAGATGCAAGTACTCAAGCTGCACATGTGAGAAGAGTGAAGATTGTCTGTGTGCGGTCTTCTCCTCCTACGTTCGAGCATGCACAACTAAGGGAATCTATCTGCAAGGCTGGAGAGACGCGGTGTGCGGTAAGATCATTCACATTGCACCCTAGGACAGATGGATGCCTTGTCCATCTGTCCATCCTTGTCAAAAGATCAACCTTTTGTCTAGGAGTCAAAGTTAACCTTTCTTATATCAGTGTTATAACACCTACATGTTTTCCCCTCTTTTCTCTCATGAATCCAGAGAAGTACACTGAGCGCTGCCATGCCTCCCAGACCTTCTCCTACATGCTGCAGGGGTGTCAGCGCACATGTGACTCTCTGGGATCAGAGCACCAGGGCTGCATCACTGAGTATACCCCTGTGGATGGATGTGCATGTCCTGATGGGCTCTATGAGGATGAGAAGGGTGTTTGTGTGCCAATGGAAAAATGCCCTTGTTACCACAAAGGAGAGCATGTTAAACCTGGCAAGTCTATTAACATCAGAAATGAACACTGGTAAGAGATGAACTAAAATGAATTATGAAATAAGTGGTTAATTAGTAAAAGAAATTTGGAAGGAAAAGACATTGTAAAGACAGTGGGATGTAACGTTTTTAGGAATCTAACATTTCTGCCCTTTTAGTGTTTGTACAAATGGAAAGCTTACTTGCCGCACCTGGAAACGCCGTATTACAGGTGAGTTTGAGTCAGCAGCAGGAAAAGGAACTGACTCATAGTAAAGTGCATGCTGTCATTTTGTCAGTCAGTAGTTACAAATGTGAAATTAAATGCTTGGACCTTTATTTCATTGCTTCTTTCACATTCTTTATGTCCTATAGACTGTCCTACTCCAAAGGTCTTCTTTAACTGCAGTGAAGCAGTGACAGAAAAGCATGGCATAGAATGTGCACAAACATGCAAACACCGCAATATTGACTGTGTGAGTATTTAACACATCAAACATGCACACACTACAACATTGACTGTGAGAGTATTTCACACATCAAATATGCACACGCCACAACAATGACTGTGTATTTCACACTTCACACAACACAACACTAACTGTGCAAGCATTTAACTTTTCAAACATGCTCACACCACAACATGGACTGTGAGTATTTCACACTTTTCAAATGTGCACTGTATCTGTTTGTCACTCTTCCTTTTTGTATTTTTGTCCTTTGTTTCATTCTAACTCGTTTCATTTTGTCAACCATTTCAAAAGCTTAAACATTTAATTTCTGCTATGTTTCCAGTGATTCCCACTTAAAGATTTTACATTTTATTGACTCTATTATGATGTTAGAGTTTATCTCTTATTTGTACCATGAATGAACTATTCTATGTTTATCATTCTTTCTTTTTTTCTTTCTATCTTCTCTTCTGTTCATTTTCTTCTTCTCAAATCAGGTGATGGCAGAATGTGAATCTGGATGTCAGTGTCCTATAGGCCTGCTGGATGATGGTCTTGGTCACTGTGTTAAAGAGCACGAATGCCCTTGTCAGCACAATGGTCACTTATATGCTGCAGGGGCTGAAATACCAGACAACTGCAATACTTGGTGTGTACCCAATGCTTCATTTTTTACACTGCACAAATAATTTGGTATTCAAGGAACGACTTGGTGAAATATCTAATTCAACCAATATTCTGAATAATATTATTTTTATCAGATTATGAAGCAGAGAGGGTCAATTATAATGTATCTGACCAGTGTGGGGTCCTCTGAGTTAGAAATTATCAAATTGAAAACATACAGATTTTCAGCGACTACATTTCTGTTTTCATTTTCATATAGACAGGATGCCAATGAACATTTCACACACAGGATCAAATCAAATAAAGACGAGCAACAAGCACATCAATACACATTAAATACCTTAACATGAACTATTTGCAACACATAAGGTTAATGAGATGAGCGGCAGGTGAGACAGATGAACACACGCACATATATCCACACCCAAAGAAAATACATATATGGACATAGATGGACATAGACCACAAATACACACACGCGAGAGCAGGGGTCAGGGGCTGTACTGTGACTGTATATATATGGAGTATATGGAATGAAACCTATATATGTTTTTGATATATGAGCTCTCTCTAGCATATGTCCTTTAGGCCATCAACTTCGTTGCGACAAGCCAGTACCATGTTTCCTCATCCAGGTCAATTAAACCACAAGCACCATTTGGTGGCCAGAATTTTGGGTATACAGATGCAGGCGGTGCATAAACATGAAATCTAGTAGCAGCAATCCTAAGTAATGAGGAGATAATTAACACTTTGGTGAATGCATGTACAGGACAAAATAATACTGGTAACTGTATTCAATACCGTTCTACTGGAATAATATCCATATGGAATAATAACATATTTCAAAAACACAAAACGGTACACGGCTTTGATTGCGTCAGATTTTGTTAATTATTCTCAAGTTTCAAAAATGTTTCCATATATATATACTCAGTGCTCAGTGTGAACCTGCTCTCATCCGTGAAGAGCATATGGCGCCAAAGGTGAATCTGCCAATCTTGGTGTTCTCTGGCAAATGCCAATTGCCCTGCATGGTGTTGGGCTGTAAGCACAAGCCCCACTTGTGGACATCATACCCTCATCGAGTGTGTTTTTCATAGTTTGAGCAGAAACATGGATATCAGTGGCCTGCTGGAGGTCATTTTGCAGGGCTCTGGCATTGCTCCTCCTGTTCCTCCTTGTACAAAGGAGGAGTTAGTGGTCCTGCTGATGGGTTGTTGCCCTCCTATGGCCCCCTCCATGTCTCCTGGTGTACTGCTCCATGCTCTGAACACTGCTGACTGACACAGCAAACCTTGCCGCAGCTTACACTGATGTGCCATCCTGGATTAGCTGCACTACCTGAGCAACGTCTGTGGGTTGTAGTTACCACATCATGCTACCTCTATGGTGAGAGAACTGACCAAATGCCAAAGTGACCAAAGCATCAGCCAGAAAGAATGAGAACAGAGAAAAGGCCTGTGGTCACCACCTGCAGAACCACTCATTTATAGGTGGTGTCTTGCTAATTGCTTCTCATTTCTACCTGTTGTCTGTTCCATTTGCACAACAGCAGGTGAAATTGATTTACAATCAGTGTTGCTTCCTAACTGAACAGGTCTTGGAGTTACATTGTGTTGTTTAATTTTTAATTGTGTTGTTTAATTACAGTACCTGTAAACTTGGCAAGTGGGAATGCACAGACAATAATTGTCCTGGAACCTGTACTATCTATGGCAGTGGACATTACAATACATTTGACAAGCAGAGGTTTGGCTTCAATGGAGACTGTGGTTATGTAGCTGTACAGGTACCTGCACATTAGTAATTGTTTAGCTAAACCCATTTACTGAAGATATTTGAAGACCTGGTGTTACACCTCCAGGACATAATTAAGGGCAATAAACTGAATGAATTAAAACTAATTATTTTATTAGCCATATAAATCAGTTGAGATTTTTTTTTATCAGTCATTGCATGTATCTGTTTTTACTAGTGTTATACAGTTTAAGTAATATAATTACATTTGTTATTTAAGATATATCTAAAATATATTTGATTTCTATTTCTTCTAATTTCTATTTACATTGTTCAAAGAACAAGTGTGGAAATAGGTCAGGCACATTCCATGTGATCACAGAAAATGTACCCTGTGGGACAACAGGAACCACTTGTTCCAAAACTGTTCGGATTCAACTGGGAGTAAGGACAAACATTTACACATCATTACAATGTTAACTGTGTCAACAATTTTGATCTCTTTACTATAAAATACACAAATACAGATTATGAAAGGATACAGATAATGAATTGTCTCAACAGAGAACACAATTGGACTTGATAGATGGCACCATAACAGACAGAGAGCTTCTAAGTGGGCCAAAGAACTACAAAGTGACAAACAATAGCCTTTATGTGGTTATTGAGTCTGATGTTGGCCTGACAGTGTTGTGGGACCGCAAAACCACAGTCCGTATCATTCTGCAACCACAGCACATGGTGAGTGCTGCTGAGCATCAAACTACCTGCGGTGTCAATGGTTATGGTTGGAGCTACAGGAGAAGAGTCTTGTGTCATGTCACATTTGAAATCTTTTTGGCCAGCTCTTCTGATTCACTTTTTCTTCAAGTGCATAGTAAGCGTAATTATTAGTGACAAAGTAACAGCAAATAAAGAATTTGTTAAACGTTAAAAGTTTGTTGTTAATCAGTTACTTGGGGCAGAGCTCTGGATGCACGTTCCTGTTTTTTTAGGGAGAAGTTTGTGGATTGTGTGGAAACTACAATGGAAATGGCAAAGATGATTTCACCACTCAAGGCCAGCTGCAAGTTTCTGACATCATGGAGTTTGTAAACAGCTGGAAAGTATACAGCTCCTGTCCTGATGCTGAGCTAGACTTTGATCCATGTTCTGAAAGACCAAACCGCCACACCTGGGCAAAAATGCAATGCAGTATCATTAGAGGAGATACTTTCAAAGACTGCCGCAGAATGGTACAGTAGTTGGAACTTAACTTAAATACCACTGATAAATAATTTTACATGGGACATCCAACCTTCGGAAGATTCCACAAGATTATATAACTATTAATTTGTGTGTATTCATGTATGTGCAGGTGGACCCAGACCCATATTTTGAAAACTGTGTAAGAGACTCATGTGCGTGTGACACTGGTGGTGACTGTGAGTGCTTCTGCACAGCTGTAGCAGCCTATGCCCAAGCCTGCAACGAAGCTGGAGTTTGCGTGGCCTGGCGAACACCAGAAATCTGCCGTAAGAAACTTCAGCCATTACTAAATTGATTATTTGGCACATGTATTTAAAATGTATGATGTTACATGCAGTATTTTATACAATTGATACATTTTACATACTGTATATTTACATACCTCCATATTGATACAGAATCAGGTTCAAAATCCATAGTTTTATTTTCTTTTGGTTTTGATAAAGACCATTTTCTATTGTCAGTTGTCTTTCAGCTAGAGTAAAAACTAGAAATAGGAATAAACCTCTAAATTCAATAATCAATACTAAAAACATTAAGAACTGTAATATTCTTAATTGTTTCTGTTTGTAAACACTGAAATAACATACAAAAGTATCGACATACAGTAAATCAGTAGCAATATATATCATAAATAAGATGCAATCAAAAGAATTGTGCTGTGGCCTTACACTGAACCAAATCTGTATGGTGTTTCTCCCAATAGCTGTGTTCTGTGACTTCTACAATAGACCTGATGAGTGCACATGGCATTACAGTCCGTGTCATACACCATGCTACAAAACGTGCCTGAACCCTCAAGGCCAATGCAGGGACCCTTTACCAAATCTTGAGGGTGAGTGATTATCTAATCCATATTGTATAACTCTAATCATTGTAATAACAGTCCTCACTTTCACTCCTATTTGTCATTTACTCACATAAATGAATTATGTGTGATTAATTATATAACAAATCTGCTGAGTTTCAAGGACTGAGTGAAAAAGTCATGAACCCTTTTCTATATATGTAGCGTTGGGTTTAATTAACCTGTGAAAGCAATACTATCTGAGCCTGCATTCTGGCCAAGCAAGTGAAGACCCCCACACCTGACATGCATAAGCTTTAGATAGATTGCGTGCACTGTGTGTAGAGGCTCTCGGTTGCATGATCAGCCTTCTGCAACCCTTAAATTTTGCCAAAACAGACCACGTGCACTTGAATAGGGAATTGAACGGACAAGCAATTAGACCTATGGGCCCCAAATATGGCATGCATAAACAATGTCTTATGAATAATGACATAGTAAAGATATGAGAATATGTCCCAAAATGCAATTGACAGAATTGGCTATACATCAATTAAAACGTGCTTTAATTTTATTAAATTGAAAAAAATAACAAGGTGAAATGCTCCCAAGATAAATATTTAGATTGCATTAGAATTAGGTTAACCCTTGGGGTTAACATTACATTTAATGATATATTGTGACGCTCGAAATATGAGGCACGACGAACGTCGAACTGTGCAATACTTAACGTTTAATGTGAACAAACACGTGAAGCTCCGTGCGAAGTGCAAACAGAAAACACACCTCTCACACAGGCACGAAACTTTAGACAACGACGAGCACAAGACATTGCGCGAACGCACATTAAATAGGTGAATAACGCTGACCCGCGTGATCTCGAGACAAGGCACAGGTGCGACCACGAACACGCTTACAGACAAGCCACACCCACGGACCTACATACATGGACATAACGGCATGCAGACAACGTAGCGGGACGCCCACAGGGAAGGGTCCGGAGCTGTCACCGTGACATATATATTTAATATTTATAAATCAACAGGAATTTCTGTAAAGCACTTACAGCTTTGGGATGTTTAATGTTCCCCCAAAGTTTAGGCTGAACTGCATGTGGTTACATGAGGTTTTTGTTTTTGTAATTTTTAACTTATTGACAGTGCTTCTGTTATGTAGGATGTTATCCAGTGTGTCCAGACGACAAACCCTTTTTTGATGAGCAGAATAGCACCTGTGTTGACACATGCGACCCAATGTGCATCATCAATGGAACTGTGTATAAACCTTGGGAGGAAATCCCAAGTAACAAGCCATGTCATTCATGGTACACCAATTTCCTTCTTACATAAAATAAAGTTATATAGTTATATGTTCAAAATTAAAACTTATTTTGATAAATGTAATGTAATCAAATTTGTCTTCTACAGCTACTGTAATGAAAATAGAAATGAAACATGTTTACCACGACCTGGTAAGTCAATATATTACACACCACATGACACACACACACACACACATATGCACAAATATGTATATTATTTATATATATATTATTTATCTTTAAATATTTAAAAATGTATTTTATTTAAATTAAGATCAAATTCATAGGTACTGCTATTTGATATTAAACATTAAATATAATGCCAACAGTAATTACATTAATTACATGTTCTTTCTCTTCTAAAAGGGTGCTGCTTTTACAATGGAAAAGAATATGGTGAAAATGAAACCATTTATGATGTAACAGACAACATGGGAATGTGTTATTCTGCCATCTGTATAAATAGCACAGTTGTGAATATGAGTGAGCCATGTAACACTCCCAGCACTCCACAAACTGAAACAACATCCTACATTATAACTACTAAGACTATACCAGTTAGCACTACTAAAAGTGTACTAACACCAACTACTTTTGGAGGAACCTCAAACACTCCAAGCAGTTCAACACCAACAACTACTGAAACAGAAATAACCACTTTAATTACAAAACAAACTTCAAAAATCACACAAACACCTTTTGAGTCATCTGAATCACCAACTACAGCAACAACACCCACAACACCAGCAACACCCACTGAAACAACAGAATGTGTCATATGTGAATGGTCTGAGTGGTTCAATGTGGATTATCCCTCAACAGGCAGTGACATAGAAACATATGAAAATATTAAGAAAAAAGGACATACAATATGTGAGAATCCAGAAGACATTCAGTGTAGAGCAGTATCTAACCCTGATATGTCTCTTGATGAATTTACAAAAATTACAGGTCAGGTTGTTGAATGCAGTGTTTCATTTGGTTTAGTGTGTGAAAAAGATAAACAGACAATGAGGCCGTATAAATGTGTTGATTATAAAATTAGGGTACTCTGCTGTAACCCATGTGTTACTGCAACACCTAACGCTACAGTCACAATGGTAACGTCTACTACTCCAGTGATTACATCTGGACCAACAACTCCTGGGACAGCTACCAATACAAACACAGTCAGAACTGGTCCGACTAAAACCACTCGTCCAGTATCTGTCCCACAAGGTCTCAATACAACTACAGTAACAACAGGAACACCACATGTGTCTACCTCATTAGCTGGAAGCAGTTCAACCAAAGCAACAACTACCCCACTTAACACAACTCAACACACAACATCTAAGACAACAGAAGCATCTACAACTGGAAAAACTACTGAAGCAACAACTATCCCATTTAAGTCAACATCTCAGCAAACAAGTGAGGGAACTACTGTTGTGACCATTAAACCATCGACAACCTCACCTATTTCTACTCCTAATATTTCTACTACACCTGTCACAAAGACCACAATAGTACTGCCTACAACAACACAAATAACCACTCTACCAACAAGTAGTTCAACACCATCATCTGCACCATCAACCATTACAGCAAGTACAGGATCTCATGCATCACCTACACCAACTAAAATCGGTACCACATCTACAAGAACAGAGCAAACATCTTCTACTGGGAAAACTACAAAAGTAATCACTACCCCAGTGGTTACATCAAGTCCAACAACTGAACAAACGAGTGAACAGTCTACTGTTGTTACTACAAAGCCATCTACAACCTCACCTGTTTCTACCCCTGTTGTCTCTACCAGCCCAGTCACTAAAACCACAATGATACTACCTACAACAACACAAGTAACCATTGTACCAACAAGCAGTTCAACGCCATCATCTACAACAACTAAAATTGGTACCACACCTACAGAAACTGAACAAACGTCTACTACTGGGAAAACTACAAAAGCAACAGCTACCCCAGTGGTTACATCAGGACCAACAACTGAACAAACGAGTGAAAAGTCTACTGCTGTGACCACAAAGCCATCTACAACCTCACCTGTTTCTACCCCCATTGTCTCTACCAGCCCCGTCACTAAAACCACAATAATACTACCTACAACAACACAAGTAACCACTGTACCAACAAGCAGTTCAACGCCATCATCTACAACAACTAAAATTGGTACCACACCTACAGAAACTGAACAAACGTCTACTACTGGGAAAACTACAAAAGCAACAGCTACCCCAGTGGTTACATCAGGACCAACAACTGAACAAACGAGTGAAAAGTCTACTGCTGTGACCACAAAGCCATCTACAACCTCACCTGTTTCTACCCCCGTTGTCTCTACCAGCCCCGTCACTAAAACCACAATAATACTACCTACAACAACACAAGTAACCACTGTACCAACAAGCAGTTCAACGGCATCATCTACAACAACTAAAATTGGTACCACACCTACAGAAACTGAACAAACGTCTACTACTGGGAAAACTACAAAAGCAACAGCTACCCCAGTGGTTACATCAGGACCAACAACTGAACAAACAAGTGAAAAGTCTACTGTTGTGACTACAAAGCCATCTACAACCTCACCTGTTTCTACCCCTGTTGTCTCTACCAGCCCAGTCACTAAAACCACAATAGTACTACCTACAACAACACAAGTATCCACTGTACCAACAAGCAGTTCAACGCCATCATCTACAACAACTAAAATGGGTTCCACACCTACAGAAACTGAACAAACGTCTACTACTGGGAAAACTACAAAAGCGACAGCTACTCCATTGGTAACATCAGGTCCAACAACTGAACAAACGAGTGAACAGTCTACTGTTGTTACTACAAAGCTATTTACCACCTCACCTATTTCTGTACCTATCATTTCTTCAAGTCCAGTCACAAAAACCACAATAATACTGCCTACAACAGAAGTAACCACTTTAATTACAAAACAAACTTCAAAAATGACACAAACACCTTTTGAGCCATCTGAATCACCAACTACAGCAACAACACCCACAACACCAGCAACACCCACTGAAACAACAGAATGTGTCATATGTGAATGGTCTGAGTGGTTCAATGTGGATTATCCCTTAACAGGCAGTGACATAGAAACATATGAAAATATTAAGAAAAAAGGACATACAATATGTGAGAATCCAGAAGACATTCAGTGTAGAGCAGTATCTAACCCTGATATGTCTCTTGATGAATTTACAAAACTTACAGGTCAGGTTGTTGAATGCAGTGTTTCATTTGGTTTAGTGTGTGACAAAGATAAACAGACAATGAGGCCGTATAAATGTGTTGATTATAAAATTAGGGTACTCTGCTGTAACCCATGTGTTACTGCAACACCTAACGCTACAGTCACAATGGTAACATCTACCAAGACATCAACACTATCGAGCATTTCCCCAACGTCATTTACATCAACAAGCAATACTGCATCGACACGACCACCTCATGTTTCAAGTACAACAACTGAAGGAAGACCAACTAAAACAACCATGCAAATTACTACTGCAAAATCTACAAAATCAACTACTCCAGTGATTACATCTGGACCAACAACTCCTGGGACAGCTACCAATACAACCACTGTCAGAACTAGTCCAACTAAAACCATTCCTCCAATATCTACCCCACAAGATCTCAGTACAACTACTGTAACAACAGGAACTCCACATGTGTCTACTTCATTAGCTGGAAGCAGTTCAACCAAAGCAACAACTACCCCACTTAACACACCTCGACACACAACATCTAAGACAACAGAAGCATCTACAACTGGAAAAACTACTGAAGCAACAACTATCCCATTTAAGTCAACATCTCAACAAACAAGTGAGGAAACTACTGTTGTGACCATTAAACCATCGACAACCTCACCTGTTTCTACTCCTATTGCTTCTACAAGCTTCAGCACAAAGGTCACAACTGGATTATCTACAACAGAAGAAACCACAAACATAGAACAAACTTCTACAACACAGCCTACAACTACAGTTGTAGAATCAACTACATCTGAAAAATCCATTATAAATACAACCCTAAGCACAGGTTCATCTGCACCATCAACCATTACAGCAAGTACAGGACCTCATGTATCATCTACAACAACTAAAACCGGTACCACATCTACAAGAACAGAGCAAACGTTTTCTACTGGGAAAACTACAAAAGCAACAGCTACCCCAGTGGTTACATCAGGTCCAACAACTGAACAAACAAGTGAAAAGTCTACTGTTGTGACTACAAAGCCATCTACAACCTCACCTGTTTCTACCCCTGTTGTCTCTACCAGCCCAGTCACTAAAACCACAATAATACTACCTACAACAACACAAGTAACCACTGTACCAACAAGCAGTTCAACACCATCATCTACAACAACTAAAGTTGGTACCACACCTACAGAAACTGAACAAACGTCTACTACTGGGAAAACTACAAAAGCAACAGCTACCCCAGTGATTACATCAGGACCAACAACTGAACAAACGAGTGAAAAGACTACTGTTGTGACTACAAAGCCATCTACAACCTCACCTGTTTCTACCCCTGTTGTCTCTACCAGCCCAGTCACTAAAACCACAATAATACTACCTACAACAACACAAGTAACCACTGTACCAACAAGCAGTTCAACACCATCATCTACAACAACTAAAGTTAGTACCACACCTACAGAAACTGAACAAACGTCTACTACTGGGAAAACTACAAAAGCAACAGCTACCCCAGTGATTACATCAGGACCAACAACTGAACAAACGAGTGAAAAGACTACTGTTGTGACTACAAAGCCATCTACAACCTCACCTGTTTCTCCCCCTGTTGTCTCTACCAGCCCAGTCACTAAAACCACAATAATACTACCTACAACAACACAAGTAACCACTGTACCAACAAGCAGTTCAACACCATCATCTACAACAACTAAAGTTGGTACCACACCTACAGAAACTGAACAAACGTCTACTACTGGGAAAACTACAAAAGCAACAGCTACCCCAGTGATTACATCAGGACCAACAACTGAACAAACGAGTGAAAAGACTACTGTTGTGACTACAAAGCCATCTACAACCTCACCTGTTTCTCCCCCTGTTGTCTCTACCAGCCCAGTCACTAAAACCACAATAATACTACCTACAACAACACAAGTAACCACTGTACCAACAAGCAGTTCAACACCATCATCTACAACAACTAAAGTTGGTACCACACCTACAGAAACTGAACAAACGTCTACTACTGGGAAAACTACAAAAGCAACAGCTACCCCAGTGATTACATCAGGACCAACAACTGAACAAACGAGTGAAAAGACTACTGTTGTGACTACAAAGCCATCTACAACCTCACCTGTTTCTACCCCTGTTGTCTCTACCAGCCCAGTCACTAAAACCACAATAATACCACCTACAACAACACAAGTAACCACTGTACCAACAAGCAGTTCAACGCCATCATCTACAACAACTAAAATCAGTACCACACCTACAGAAACTGAACAAACATCTACTACTGGGAAAACTACAAAAGCAACAGCTACCCCA